>NW_005871048.1:9111197-9113650 GCF_000147115.1 Myotis lucifugus
AACTCTCTGAAGAGTGTATTTTTCAAATATTCCATTTTACTTTGAGTATATTTAAAATTTACTCTTTAAGTCAATAAAGCATAACCTTTCCTGGCTCTATTTTATATTATGAAAGTAATTATTACTGAAGTTTGAGTGAGTCACAAATGAAGAACACTGAAATATCAGAAAACAGATAGACAGATTTATAAAATGAATCAGGGATAAAAATAAGAAAAAATAATCAAGTGAAGGGGGAAAGTATGAAGATGTAACATACATATGGAAAAAAACACTTGTCGATGGATATGTCTAAGGAGTTCTTCTGATAGAGAAATCATCTGCACTGAGGCAGTCTTCGAGGACATATTTTGTTTGGACCTTTAAACTGTGGGTAGTGTTTCTTCAAAAGATAGTGAATATTCAATTTTTAGAAATAAGTCATAATATGAACACAAGTGTAAAGACCAAAAGAGGCAGCAATGTATGTTTGGAGGTAACTGACCACCAGCCAAGCTAGAAGAGTGTCCCTTATAATAGAATAACAAACATGAAGCCAAAAGGCAGGTTTGAGCCAGCTGTACAGGGTCCCATGACAAGGTGAACATTTAGAACTTTCGTAAGGTACTGGTAAGCTAAGAATGTTTTTAAGCAAATGAATAACAAGATAAATGCAGATGAATTTTCTCAGGAAAATTAATCTGGCAGTACTACAAAGAAAAACCAGTAATGATAAAATACTGACGCCTATAGTATCAAGCAGCATTTCCTTCTTAAAGACAAACAGAGGTCCCCAGGTACTAGAACCTATAAAATTTTCTTCCTGATAGCTTAAGTAATCATTTGATTATATTGATACTAGTAAAAAACAATTTGCCTTTACTTAGAATGATTATAAAACAAAATGACCTTTTCATTCTAACTTGAACCGTCATGTAATCTAGCTTATCACAAAAAGATAACTAATATTGGAAGTTATTAAAATTAATTTCTGATATTAATCAGCCCTATGTGTATCTAGGTATCAGTCAGTTTTTATACAATAATGAAGATTACAGAACGACAGAGCTAGGAGATCACACAAACATGAAGAAAAAAAGAAAAAAATCTCAATAAATATTAGCATTCCATAATAAAGATCATTTCTATAGTACAATGAGAATAAAAGGAGTGAACAAAAGAAAGATGAGAGACACTTGTAACTATACTGAAGGGAAGGAAACACAGGATTAACAAGAAGAATAGTCCAACAAATAGGTAAAGATTGCAGGAGTTGAAACTCCTTTTACCATGAGTATCTTCACATTAGGTCCCAAAAAGTAACTTTTCAGACTGGCAGGTCTATTAGAAATGATTGGATTTTTTAAAAGGATTGGGTCCACTTTGGTTCCTCACACAAAATGTTCTGGTGGAACCATATAGTCAAACAAAGTATTTAAATATCTAGCAAAAAAATAAATAAATAATTTTGTAAAGTTCATCCCAGTCTAGCCCAGAGGCAACGATACCTAGGACTGGCCACCTATGCCTATATGGTGATATATTATGCTATATACTATGCTGCCTATTAGTTATGACTCTTCCAATTCTGATACTATATAGAACTGTATTTAACCTTACACAGGATCATATGCCTCTTTTGTTGTTGTTTTACTTTCAAGGTCACTTTTTATTTTTCAAATATAATTTTAGTATAAGAAGTTACAAGAAGATAACTACCTGTTGGCAGACAAAGTATGAATCTAACAAATGATTTCTCATCAGTAATTTATTTGTAAATAGCTGCAAGATTATTGTCACTCTTGTCCCTCGATCCAATTAATTTTTAATCAAGTAAGTTTTACACCTGTTATCTACACTAATAAAAGACAAAGATGCGGAAACCAATATGGCGGCATAGGTTAATGCCGGAGTTTGCTGCCTCGAACAACCACTTCAAAAATACAACTAAAAGACGGAACGGACATCACCCAGAACCACAGGAAGGCTGGCTGAGTGGAAATCCTAAAACTAGAAGGAAAGAGAAATCCATACCGAGACTCAGAGGAGGCGCAGTGCGGAAGTGAAATACTAAGGTGCGGAGTGCATGTGGAGCGGGACGGCACCCCCGCCCAGAAACCTGAGCCCTTGGCAGGGGGCAGAGCCGGAAAATAACAACTTGTTTGGGGGATCCCTGCCCGGGCCTTTAGGCCCCGCCAGAAGTTGAAGGCAGGGCAGGGGGGGGAGCGCGGGAAATTCCCCGGGGTTGGGGCCCCCTGACCAGGTTTAACAACCACAGCAGAGACGCATGGAGGGGGGGGGGGAACTTGGAATTTATACAGATGTTAGGGTCCCCTGACCCGACCCAAAAAAACACACACAGAAACCTGGGGGGGCTCGGGGAGGGTAAATTCCGGGTATCCCTGGGGGTTGGGGGGCCCCCCCTCCCCACGACCACACACCCCCACACCAAAAGACTTGAGGCTCTGGGTAGA
>NW_005871048.1:9114735-9175887 GCF_000147115.1 Myotis lucifugus
CTGGGCAGTGGCAGAGCCTGCTATCTGAGCGGGCTGGGGGTCCCCTGCCCATGTCCTAACGCCCGGCCAGAGGCCTGAGGCCTGAGCAGAGTGGAGCCGGCGATCACACGGGGCTGGGGAGTCCCCTGCCCAGACCTTACGCCCCGGGCCAGAGGCCTGAGGCCTCGGTAGGTGATCGGAGCGGCCTGGGGGTCCCCTGCCCAGGCCTAACGCCCCAGCCAGAGGCCTGAGGCCTGGGTAGGCGATCGGAGCGGGCTGGGGGTCCCCTGACCAGGCCTAACGCCCCGGCCAGAAGCCTGAGGCTTGGGCAGGGGTGGAGCCTGCAATCGGAGCAGGCTGGGGGTCCCCTGCCCAGGCGTAAGGCCCCGGCCAGAGGTCTTAGGCCTGGGCAGGTGATCGGAGCGGGCTGGGGGCCCTCTGCCCAGGCCTAACGCCCAGCCTAAAGCCTTAGGCCTGGGCAGGGGCCGAGCCGAGGATTGGTGTGAACTACAGAGGAAACACCTTTTCTGACCACTCACTGGCTAAGCTCCCTGTATGCCACTGGTAATATTCTTAGTAACCTGGGTAATAAGAATCCAAGAAGGTGATGTAGGGTTTTTCCACTTCACTCCTGGAGAATAAAACGAAGGTCTGCTGCTGGACGGGCTAAGAAATATCATATCCTGCCCTAGCCGGTTTGGCTCAGTAGATAATGCCTCAGCCTGCCTATCACAGGGTCTGGGTTCAATTATGACCAAGGGCATGTATCTAGGTTGCAGGTTCTTCCCTGGCTGGGGCCCAGGTCAGCGCTCATGCAGGAGGCAACCAATCAAAGTGTCCCTCTCACTTTGATGTTTCTGTCTTTCCCTTTCTCTTCCACATTCTCTAAACATCAATGGAAACATATCCTCAGGTGAGGATAAAAAAAAATAATAAAGAAATGTCATGTCCTATGAAAGACACATCTTGAAAATGCCTAAAGAAAGTTGTCATTTTTTCATGGTGAAGAGACGAGTCCGTGTTGATGAAAACACCTTGGTGGCTGCGGTGACTGGCAGTGGCTGCAGCAGTGGGGTGATGGTGCTGGTGCCTTCCCCTGATCAGCCTGGTCGCCTCCCACAAAGGGAGGCCAGGCTGCGACTTAGGCCCAGTCCCCAAGGGGAGCAGGGAATGGGCCTAAGCCATCAGTAGGACATCCCCTGAGGGCTCCCAGTATGTGAGAGGAGGCAGGCTGGGCTGAGGGACCACCCCCGTCCAGTGCACGAATTTCGTGCACCGGGCCCCTAGTAGAGGTAATAAGTATTAAAGTTCTTTGTCGCCCTAGCTAGTTTGACTCAGTGGACAGAATGTCAGCCTGCAGACAAAGGGTCCCAGGTTCAATTCTGGTCAAGGGCACATACCTAGGTTGCAGGCTCCTGCCCGGCCTGGGCCCTGGTCAGGGTGCGTGCAGAAGGCAACCAATCGATGTGTTTCTCTCACATCGATATTTCTCTGTCTTTCCCTCTCTCTTACACTCTCTCTAAAAATCAATGGAAAAATATCCTCTAATGAGGATTAAAAATAAATAAATAAATAAATAATTTCTTTTTCAACATAGAGAGAAGATTATGCTTTATTTCAAATTTATATAAGAATAGAATTCTTGAAAATCTTAAAGATACATTTGAGAGAGCCAGGGATTTTGTTCTCTATAGTGCATCTTAGAGAGCCAAAAGAAATTTGTAGCTACATTGCACTTGAAACAAAGCAAGTCTCTAATTCAATAGGAAATATACTTCAGACTACCCTGGCATAAACCATATTCAAAACTAATTTCATATTATCACAAGATTACAAACCTTGCCTTGTTGCATTGAACAGTCTACACATCCTATTTGAATATTTCCATGTTTAGCTCCTGGGATTATTTGTAATCTTTCAAAATCACTTCCCAGTATAACAATGTCACATCCAGATGCATAAGCCTAAAAAAAGAAAGAAAATAAAAACAATAAAATTATCAAGAAAGTATTTATCAAGTAAAATACTGGCATTAAATATTACATTTTAACAGATTACTTTTAAATTCTTTTTTAAAAATCTGTACTATTTAAGAACATTTCCTTTACCTCTCATATACAGTCCCATCAGCAAATTCAATCAGTCCTATCTTCTCCAATGAATGCCACCGCCCTTATCTAAGCCCATCTCTTTCCTGCACTATTGTTAATAGTCTGACTGCTTCCATTCTTGCTTCCCTCTAATTTCTTTCCACACAAAGACAAAAGTGATCTTTTACACCAAATAATTTTCCCTGTTTAACCCCCTCCAATATTTTCTTGGAATAAAATCCTAACTCCTTACCATGGTCAATGCCCTAAATCCAAAATGGGAACCTTTTTTCTGCCAAGGACCATTTGGATATTATAACATTATTCACGGGCCGTACAAAGTTATCAAACTAAAAATTATGTTGCTATGAAAAAAGCTCCGAGATATATTGAATTTCAAGTCCCACCTGCATTTGCCTTGGCAGGGCCAGACCAAATGATAAGGACCCGACAGTTCCCCACCCCTGCCCTAAATGATTGTCCCTAATTCTCTACATCTCAAGGTTCTCTTTCCTTACCTCAATTGGCTCCTGGCCTTATATTGCCCTTCTTTCTGTTCCTTAGGCATATCAATCTTTTCCATCTCAAAGTGTTTTATCTACCTTTTATCTGCCTAGTCTTTGTCTAGCTAGCTTCTTTTCAACATTCAGATCTCAGTTCCTCACCTACCTGCTCCCCACCTTTTTTCCACCCTTCTCTTTCTCTCTCTCATTCCTTCCCATCACTTTACAATTTATTTTTCTTTGTAGCATATACCATAACTTGTAAATTATTTCTTATTATCCATTTCTATTACTAGACATTAACTTTCAAGACAAAAAGGTAGGGTTCAAGTTTATATTGTGCTGTGCTCTCACACCCAATCTAACTGAAGGTCCTGCTATATAAATAATCTATGGAATAAATGAAGTACTTAATTTTACAAAGGGAATCACCATAACCAAACAAAATAAAAGGGTTTAATTTAAGGCTTGTTTGGCAAGTATTTTATAGCTCTTTTTTAATTTTATAATAAGCAGAACTTTTCCAACCAGAATTCTTTTTGTGGTCTTTTCCACACCTTCCCAGTGCACGGGAGTTTCTTCAATTACTTGGCCGTCCTAAAATTTAATATCTGAATATTAAATTTTCACATCCTAAAATTTAAAATTCACATATTAAAGGTCACCATGCAATGTAACACCGATAATAAAACATCTATTACACACTACTTTTCATCCTGATATGTTCCTAAAGTTTTAATAATTTTTCATTTCTCATCACTTTTGCACATTCACATATACCTTACTTAATGTAAAAAATATTATACTTAATAGATACTTTATGACTTTAATTCCTACCAAACCCAAAATGGTCCTATTCACAAGCTACCAAAAAATATTAGAAAATGGACTTGAGAGAAGATTCAAATAAATCTGCTCAGATTACAGACAAGAAAAGGATGCCTAAGTAGGTTGACATAACATCTTAGTGGCAGAGTGGATTTGAGAACCCTGATCTCTTGATTCTTGATCTAGTGTTATTCCCATGGCAACACAGGGTCTTTCCTAGTTAATCATGCTTCCCTGGAATTTTCCAAAAAGAAATTAGGGATAATCAAGTCTGGTTCCACTAGTGTCACATAGTGGAAAAAATTAAAATTAGCTCAGTAAACAAACAAAAAATCTCATGATAGTCTGCTCACCTATACAAATATCCACAATAGGATCATAAGGCTTGTCATGAGACTATTAGCAAGAATAGGTTCCAAAAACTAACTTATTTCAAGAAAAATTTTCATTCATAAAGTTCTAAATACTTAATATTTTAAAAACTGATTTTTCAATATTAAATTTGGATAAAATACTAATTGTCCCTGGTTTCCCAAAAAGTTGTTTCAAATTCTGAATGTTTACAACTTACATTCCCTCCTTGTTATATATTGAAAGTCTTCATAATTCTGCTTTCCTTTTGTTATACCTGAAATAATCTACCTACTTTCAGATATTATGTTGCAACTATTTTTGTCAATAATCACGATTCTAAATTTTCCATAAGTCTACATTAATCCTGAAGTACCTCACCAAATTACTGTTTAATATAACAAATATTAAGCATTTGCAGAATTGGAAAATATAAAATTATCTCAGAAATATACTCAGTCCTATAGAGAGGAAGATGCCAATTTATAATACCATTAACCCTAGATCATACAAAGACTTATCCATTCTGGATTAGCCCTGTTCTTTTCCCTCTGCTATATTATATTATCACTTGACTTTTGTCATTTATACTGTTATTTGACTTTTCCTTAGTAAGAATACCACAAGATGCAAAGCCGTCTCTCTCTAATTTTGATAAATTTTAAATCCAATGAAAATTATTGATCTTCATCTAGAATATCTCTCATTCAGTCCTCATTTGGCAATAAACTAGTAGATTTGGGGGGGAAAAACCGATATAACCAGCTGCACTCCACATTTCACAAGTTAACAATTATGCTTGGGGCTTATAATAAAGATTCTCTGGTTTTCATGACTACAGAATTTAAATGCTTACAGTTTATTTGATTTGTAACTAGATGTAGGATGAATAAAAAACTCAAACCATACTTGCATTTTGTTCTATTTCTTAATCACTCACAAAAAATTGTAACTGTCTCCTAAAAAATCCTGCTAAGCACAGAATACCGTTTGAATAAACTATGATAGATACCCACAATGGAATATTATACAGTTGTAAAAAGAATGAGGAAGATATATATGAATTGACAATGGTGTGTTTCTAGGGGATAGTACAGTATTAAGTTGGGGAAAAAACACTGAAGTACAAAAAAGCATTTATAGTATGTTATTTTTGTGTGTAAGAAACAAGTTAAATAAGAAAACATACATGTTTCCAAAATAAATAAATAAATAAATAAATAAAAAATCTTTAAAAAAGAAAACATGCATGTCTCTGTTTATTAAAAACAGAAATACAGGAAAGATAAAAGTAGGAAACAAAGTTTGTTATCAACAAAGGTAGGTGGGAAAGGATGGCGTGGAAGGGATACAGGAAAGAATGGCACTTCTTAGTATAACTTAATATATAGTGCCGGGGCTGACCAGCAGACCCAGAGCTATGGATGAATAGATTACTCTGACACACGTTTCTGTGAAAGAGAGGCTAAGGGGCTGGTTGGCAGGAGGCACCAAAACAGCCTCAATGGCCTGCCTCATTAGGCTTTTATTGTAACAACAGCTTGAACTAAAATTAACCTCTATATACAATCAGCAGGGTAAGTATCCTTGAGAAAGCTCATGCTTCTACAAGGTTGGGTCTAAAAGACTAAACATAGAGATTCCAGCAAAACACCCAGGGGCTCGGAATTGTTTGGAAAAGTCAAGGCAGGGGCTTCTGACTTCGGCAAGGTCCCCCTAAGAAGCCCCCGACCTTTTGGAGAATCCTCCTTACAGACTTTCTAACCAAGTCCCATGCTTCCCTACAATATAGTTATGATTTCTGAAAATATATTAATGTCATACATCTTAAAATTTTAATTCAATCTGAATGGGGGAAAGGGGAAGGTAAGTGAAACAAATGAACTAACTGCATTTCAAGTGAATACTATAGCCACACCTAAAGAAAGGCAAGAACAAACTAAGTAACTTATGAACACAGAATTTCACCATATATTTTGTCTTAGGCAGTTAGAAGGAAAAAACTAGTCTTCCTCCAGTGTTTCTTCTTTACTCTCACACTACTACCAAATTCACAAACTTTTGAGTATTGTGTCTCATCAGTACTTCAATCCCTATTCTAGATACAATGAAACCATGGAAGACATACACAAAGCAAGACAGGTTAATGATACACTGGAAGTGCAAAAAAAGTGCTTTGAAAGTATGGGATATGGTCACTGCCTACTAGAAGCTTTCATACTATGAGCAAAGTCAAAATAGTTTATTGCCAGTTTAAGTAGTAAAAAAGTATCTTGGATATACTAACTATATTTAGTATGGCATATTTTAAAATTGAAACTCCAAGAAAACATGCATTCAATTTCATTTCAATTTACTAGGTAAAACCTGTCACACTTTATTGTGAAAACAGGATCTCATCTCTTGTAATCTTTTGAAACAAGAACAGGTGAGTTATCTGCAAACACGTGAAGTAGGGAATTACAAACACAGTACTGTCTTCAGAGAAAGCATACCATACCAAGAGGAATAGAAATTCTTCACGGGGGCCTGCAAGAGGAAGATCTCATGTCCTTAACTCAAGTAAAATTGGAATTTAGAGAAATTTTTTTAGTCTGCATATACCATGTACCATTAGTGTTTGCTATTTTCCTATTTAAAAAAAAGAATTCCAAATCAAAAGAGATTAAAAATAAAATTCAAGGAGTAAACAATAAATAGATTCTGCTTTTAACATGAAAGAAAAATGGGCATTTCAAAAGAAGTAAATTTAAGATATACACAGTATCCAGGAAACCGAGGGCAAGAAATTTAGTTTATAACAAAACTATCAACTTAATGTTAAAGTCAAGGATAGATGGGCTGCAAAGGAAACAGATGATTATTAATCCTTAAACTATCACCAAAATTGGGTCTCTTTACACTAAACCAGTGGTTCTCAACTTTCCTAATGCCGCGACCCTTTAATACAGTTCCTCATGTTGTGGTGACCCCCAACCATAAAATTATTTTCGTTGCTACTTCATAACTGTAATTTTGTTACCGTTATGAATCATAATGTAAATATCTGATATGTAGGATGTATTTTCATTGTTACAAATTGGACATAATTAAAGCATAGTGATTAATCACAAAAACAATATGTAATTATATATGTGTTTTCTGATGGTCTTAAGCGACCCCTGTGAAAGGGTCGTTCGACCCCCAAAGGGGTCGCGACCCACAGGTTGAGAACCGCTGCACTAAACAAAAAAAAATAAAAGTATTTTTACTGTATTTATTGCAATGTTTCCTGAGATCTGGAGATTAAAGCCTGTTCTATGGAAATGGACTTTAAAATGCAGCAGGCGGGACCAAGAAGCTACATGATGGTGTAGGATGTCTATATAAGCTTTGGCACATTCACTTACCTCTCCTTTAAAATAACATGGGGGCATTCATCAAGGTTTTACATACACTTTAGATGGATCATCTAGGTATATAAATATGCCAGCATATTGTATATGCTTTGAAGTAAATTACATAGATCCTTTTTTAAAAAAAAAAAGTATTTTTATTGATTTCAGAGAGGAAGAGAAATAGAAACATCAATGATGAGAGAGAATCATTGATTCACTGCCTCCTGCATGTCCCCTACTGGGGATCAAGCCCGCAACCAGGGCATATGCCCTGACTGGGAATCGAACCGTGACCTCCTGGTTCCTAGGTAGGCGCTCAACCACTGAGCCATGCCAGCCCGACGGTTATATAGATTCTTAAAGCGTGCTTACATAGAATCTTAATGCCTTCTTACAAAAAGTCCTTAGAATTTACATAGGAGGAAGCACTCATATAACTTTAGGAGATAGCAGAGAATGCAATGTTACTATCCTATAATCTCCCACTAGGAAAACCTCCTTGAGTAAATGCTGTTTATTCTCTCCCTCTCCATAGCAAGAGCAGAGAGCAATGTCCAACTACAGCTGCTCACTGAAACCCTCAGAGCTCACTCTTCTGAGTATTCTGGCTAGGTTAACATTTAGAGCTAGAATCTCTAAAACTGCTAGGGTCAAGTGCAAGCTAAGATGTGCATGCGTTATTCTACAGGGGAGGTACAGAGTCTATTTTAAAGCAAAGTATTGGTTGGCACAGATCTAAAAACACAACTGAGGAATTAAATGCCTGCACCATGTAAAATAATGACTATTATTTATTCTGACTGACAAAGACCACAAAAAAGGTCAAAGCTAGACAGAAAGAAATCATGGGTATCTATCTACTCCTAACTTTGTTTCACTTATTTATGTAAACTTTAGTTTTACTTTTAATCACAACTAAGCCATAAGTTACACTAGTTGTAGCAGAAATCATCAGCACTGTAAATATGTTTAGATATAGAGTATCATGTGAATACTGACTTTTAGTTTGAAGTTATTACAAAAACTATAATTAAAGCAGAAATTTCCACTATAGTCCTAGTAAGTAGGCAGAAATTTGGAGTCCTCTCACTTCCAATAGTCGGATAAGGCTAATGAAAAACAAATCACTTTCAGTACACCTTCACCTTGGATTACTGCTCCACAGCGAAAAGGAGTTTCACTGAGAAACAGGAATGCAACTTCTAGTAATTAATGTGAACAACCTAAACTAAGTAAGTTTCCCAGGATTACTAAACGGTCACATACGGGAATTCAAAGGACGTCAGGGGTAAATTATTTATTAAAAAATATTTTTTTTTACTTTCTAAAGTGATTCCTCAGGAGAATAAACGAGAAGCGCTGTTTTCACTGTATTTTTAACCAGCGCTGGCTGTTAACAATTGGTAACTATTTGAAGACACCCACTCACCCACTCATTCTAACTACAAGGCTACTTGACCTTAACTTAGAGTAAGAAATGAAATCCATCCCAACTATTTCTCAACTTGACCATGTTAAGCCTATGGAGTAGGATGATAAGCAGCCCTCCCTCCCCCCCGCACACACACACAACATTACACAATTTTTGTTTAAACGACTTTGCCAAACCACCCCAGCCCAAGGACGTCAGACTGGACACTTAAAATACCCTCCGAACATCCTCCCGAGCCCGGGCTCTGCACTGTAAGGACCTCCGGGACCCGAAGGTTTTCCCTCCCTCCCTCTCGAGGCCAGGTGCGCCCGGCCTGGGGGCGGGACCTCCGAGAGGCCCTGGGGACCCCCCGGGGGTGGCAGGGAGGAGGCGCGTTCCCGGCTCTGCCCGTCATTCCAGGCCGAGACCGGCGGACCCGCCGCGGGCGACGCGGGAGCCTCCCTGACTTACCGTGAAGCTCTGGTCGCCGACGCTGCCCACGGAGAAGCAGTGGTCGCCGGGGTTCACAGCCCCGGTCAGCACCTGGTGCAAGTTCATGTCGGCGCCTTAGTCCAGCAACGGACACCGCGGCCGGCTCATGCCCGGGGTCAGCGGCGGCTTCCCTCCCGGCTTCCCTCAGGGGCGGCGGCCGCTCTGAGGCGGCGATCGCGGCAGCGACGGGCGCCCGGAGCTGGAGCCGCGCAGCTGGGGCCCGCAGCTCGTGCCGAGCCCGGCGGGCGAGGTCTAGAGGGGGCGGGCCGGCGGGCGGGGCGCCGCGCTGGTCCGCGCACCTGTCACAGCCCGCGCAGGCCCAGGTGGAGCTCGTCGACGCGGGGGCTGCGACTCACCGGCCAGGACTGCCGCCTGCCCACACACTTCTGGGCTCCGGGTGGGTGGTTCTCACCAAGCCCGAGGCGCGGAGGCAGCACCCGCTCGCCCTCCCTGCCTAACCAGTTCCTTCCCGGCTCCCGGGTCCGCCACCCCTGTAGGCCTTGGCCGCTCACTACGCGTCGCCAGGTCGAAATATCGCGAGATTTCCCGCGGCGTATCAGAGGACAGCGGTAAAGGACTCACTTTTTTTTTTTTACCACAGTACAGTATACAGATCAGCAAGTGGATATGAAAACTCCCCTTCGAGTCAGATGCTGGCCAATCCCGAGCTCCAGTCAACCTAGGGCTCCGCCCACCACTGAGAACGGACCGAGCTCTTGGAGGCTTGAGGCACTCTGCCATTTGAGTGTTGAACATAAGGAGCCTAATAGAAATATGAGCCTAGAACGAAGTGACAGTTTTCAAGTTATTCGTTAGCTGAGGGCTTAATCTGACTGTTGCGCCAGAAAGTTTAAAGGGGAGAAGTGCATTAGAAATGGAGTTGCAGAGTCCTCGGTCCTGAGAGAGACTACAAGTCCCAAGAAGCACCGCTCCCCTTGGCGGCTCTGGAGAACTCCAAGTAAATGTGACTCTGGAAGCGTCTCTGTCGCAGCGTTAATAGTACCTGCATTTCCAACGCGCCAACCAGGGTTATTGTGAAAGGTTTAAAACACTTGACAAGTACTAAGATGTTTTCATCTAAATTCACCTTAAACCTGCGTCTGTAATAATCCTGTGCCAGCTCTGCGTTGAGCATCTGTTTTGGAAAAACCTAAGAATTCCAAAATGATTAGTATCATAGTTAACAACTGTGAAATTCCAACTCTCCTTGTGTTTTGACACAAGTTTTGTATTATTATTGACAAACATTTGTTTATATGTCTCCTCTCATATACTGTAAGTCTCCTAGGGACAGACTGTGTCCTGCTTGCCTCTGTATCCGCAAGTATCTAGCACAGTGCCAGTTCCAATTTATAAATTGCAGTTCAATAAGCGTTAAATGAATGAATGTAAACAGGAACTCTCCACCTAAAGAGTAGTTTTTAAAAATTACTCAATTTAGTCTTATACACTGCTGTTGTGGGGGGAAAAAGCAACACTGATACTTAGATGGAAGGAGTACTACTAATTTTATTTCATTTTGTTTTCCTTAAGTTTTTCGCAATGTACATTTACTTTGTTTTGAAGTAAAGAGTTACTTAAAAAACAAGTTTGCCCTAGCAGGTTTGGCGCAGTGGAAAGAGCATCAGCCTGCAGACTGAAGGGTCCCACCTTTGATTCTGGTCAAGAGCACATACCTCTGTTGCAGGCTCAATCCCCAGCCCTGTTTGGGGCTCAAGTGGGAAACAACCAATCAATGTGTCTCTCTGTCTCTCTTCCTCCCTTCCACTCTCTTAAAAAAAAAAAGTTTAAGAGCCATCTCCCTTTTTTAATTTGAAAGATGTAAGTGAATCCCATTATTTATCCCAGTCTCTTCATAAAAATGAGGGACTTAAAACTTAATTTGTCATTTAAGAAAAACTATTGAGTTCAAACATACTTACAGTTTAATTTGTATTTTAATTATTGATCCAAATTGTATTTATTTTAGTCCCTAAATCAAGAATTTTCTATGTCCTACATAAATTTTCTGTCTGGCTCTAAAGCTTTTTACTCATTCCATTCTGCCCAGTTTTTGGTTTTGAAAGGCATGCAGTATATAGCAGAATAAAAGAAACTACATAACCTAAAGGTTAGGAAATCTGAGATCTACCTCTGATCTTTGTGTTTGACCTTGGAAAGTCTTGTTAGTTTTAAGACTCATTTTCCTTACCTGTTAAATTAACAAGTTTAACCTGATTATCAACAACATTTTGATTGTATTTTTCACTCCTGCAACTCTGTACATCTGTTAGTTTTTATTAAATTCCTTTAGCCTCAAGATAGACTACCTGAGTTTGAATCCTGGCCTAACTACTCAGACAAATAATTTAATCTCTCTGTGATTTACTTATCTATAAAGTGAGGGTAGTAGTAAATTTTTAAAATATAATTGTGAGAAATAAATGAGAACAGTGTTTGGGACATTGTCAGAATTCAATGACTGTTAGCTACTTTATGAGTATTACTCTTAAATAAACCTAACATTTTGAGATATACTTACTCTTTCTAAGGTTTTCCAAATAGTGTCAAACTCCAGTCTGAATCAAACTCTCTAGGGGTGTTTAAGACTGCCTCAAATGCTCTTGAGGCCATGCCAGTCTGTACCTAAAATTATGGAACTACAAAAGCTAATGAAAAGCAAGGACATTTTTTTTAAGCAAGGATATTCTTTTGCCTATGTCTACGGTCAACAGAGTTGACTACGAATTCCACTGGCAAAAATAATTTATTCAGGAAAAAGAAAGGATTACAATCCAGTACATACAGCCTTGGTGGGTCACACAGAAGAGAGCAAGAATGACGTTCTTATCAGAAGGGAAAAAGAAGTTAATGGGAGGGGCTGTGGTAACCATAGAGCTCTGTTGTAAACATTGAGTTCTTCCCACAGGGCTTTCCATAGGGATGGAGGGTGTGAGAACTCTTTCCTCAGGCCCTCCTGATTCTTGTCTTGGTTAAAGTCTCTGTCATGAATTTTGACACCTCTTATTTATCAGAAATACTCTACTACTTTATTAAATTGCTCATTAAACCATCTTTGATATACAGCAGAATTAACTATTTCAATAAAAGAACTAAATGCTATAACTTACCTATTTCTTCCACTGCAACTCCAGTCTACTGTCTAGTTTTAGACAGCCTTTGAGCTAAGAATGGTTTTTACATTTTTAAATGTTTGAAAAATATCAATAGAATAATATTTCATGATACATGAAAATTATATGAAACTCACATGTCTATTAATAAAATTTTATTGGAACAAAGACATGCATAGTGTCTATGGCTGCTTTCACGCTGTAATTTGTATTTTCAACAGAACTGAGTATTTTCAACAGAGTATTTTCAACAGAACTGAGTATTTTCAACAGAGACCATATAGCCTGAAAAGCCAAAAGTATTTACTATTTGTCCCTTTGAAGAAAAGTTTGCTGACTCCTGGCCTGTAGGAAGGATCCTCTATTGCTCTATGAGCAGTGCAAGTCTTAGCTATGCAGTATTGTTGTTCTACTGCATGACAGCTTAATTAGAAAAACATTTAATGTTAATGATTACACAATCATATTTAAATATATCTATTGAATATATCTCTTATTCCCCAATATTTATTATAGTACAGAGTAGATACTCCCTAATAGTTAAATGCAAAGGTGAATATATATATTTCCTTGAAAGAATTATCCCAGAGAGGTGGCCATAGATAATTCCTTTGCTTCCAAGCTGCTGCTCCTCATAGATCACCTCTTCTTAACAAGGGCCTATCCAATTCTAAATCCAATCCTGACTTCTTACGCAACTTGACCTTGTGGCAAAATTAGTAAGGCAAGGAAATGGCAGAGAAGGTAAATTATACATGCCTGCCTTTCATCTCCCCATCCCTGTACCTTTCTGCCCAGAGACACGAATCCATCTCATAACACACACACACAAAAAAATCTCAGGGAATTCTTGAATCTAATTATTCCCTGAACTATATGTAACTGAATTTTATCATGCTCAAAGCCTGTGCGATTTTGTGTTTTTCCCTTTAGATTTTTTTTTTTAGTTTCTTTAGTTTTATTTCTAAGAAATAAAAGAGGAAGGGTGGCTGTAAAAAAAAAAGGAAGTCTTCCTTTAAAAGTAAAATTCTGTATATTTTGCATTATTATTAATAGCAAAATCTTTTAGAAAACCAAAGTGCTGCAGTTTCTGGGACTGGCAAGCCAATAGAAGTTAGGCTTTCTTCAGTGCTAGTCTTAAACGGGAAGGGAGACTTTTATTAAAGGTTCAAGGGTGGTAACAATGTAAAGAAAGCAAACAGGCTAAATTCTGAGATCCTTGTGGAGAAAGAGAAGCCCATCTGAAGCCAGCTCAGATGCAAAAGTAGTCATGCCTCTTTCTCATTCCCTGACATCCTTGTGATTACCCTCCTCCCTGCCACCCTCATCAAAACTCATCAATATAAATCCCTATCCTCCCAAGGCCTGTTCTGCAGCACCCCCCAATAGAAGCTTCAGTCCCTGTTACCAACATCCAATAAATGAGGGAGGTTAGAAGTAAAGGGAGTCCCTAATGCATAACTAAAGCTGAATCAAGGGGACTGTATTGCTGGAATTTCACACAAGCATTTCAAACCTATTATCTCATAAAAATAATATGAGGGTCTCTGTGCAACTAAGACATTAATTGCCCCAGAAACCTGCCTATACTGCCAACAGCAACCTTACTATACAGCAGAATCAATCAAGAATGTTGTAGGGTTTAATAGATATTTCAGCAATTATTTAGGATCCTAGATGTGATTTAAAATGTTACTATAGAAAAATTAATCCCAATACCTCTAAAATTTGGAGATTGCCATTAAATACTCTTGGCTTACACTTGCTCAGCTGGAGGGTTCTTCACCTTTAAGCATTTAAAGGGCAGTTATTTATAAAAGCTATTATTTATTAAACACCCACTCTACACTTTAATTGATGTTTTATCTTATTTAAATATCAACAACTCTATAAGGGTAATATCTCTGCTTTCAAATGAAGAAACCAAAACTCAAAAGAGATTAAATAACTTACCCAAGGTCGCTTTAGATTTGTGTCAACTCACTATCCAAGATTTGACCTCAGATCTCTTGGGTTGCAAAGGCCCTCTAAGTATTCTCCAAAGACTCCTGAATCTCAAGGTGAATACAATCAGAGCCTACTTACCTTCTACCTGGCAAGGTAAGGAGAGGCAAGAAAGGTGAGTTGACTTCTTTAAATTGGGTCTTCAGTGATTCTCTGGTATCGATGTGGCTCTTCTTGTGTCTATCCAAGTTTTCATTAGTAGGAAACAGAAGTCAAGAGATGTAAATTTGCTTTCCCTCCCTTTCTCCACCATTATGGTGTATGTAGTCAACTCTGTTCCTTTCTATATCTTCTCACAGAACTTTCAGGATCAAGTAATTTCTGGCCATGAAGATGTTAGCCACAATGAAGAAGGCGGCTATAGAAGATGTCAATGTTACTTTTGAAGATCGACTAAAGATACAAAATTTGCACATATGCAAGTAGAATCACAGAGCTGACGGAAGAAATAGATATAAAAAAGAAACAACATCAAAATTTAGAAGATGTTTGTGAGGACATCATGCTTAGAGATGACGACTGCCAAATAATACTTCATCAAATTGGAGCTATTTTCAGTAGACATTTTCAAAAAGAAACACAAGAAATGTTAGAAGAAGCAAAGAAAGATTTGCAAGAAATAGACACCTTAGAATCCAGAGTGGAATTAATTCAGCAGGTATTGGCAGATTTGAAAGTTCCGTTATATGCAAAAAATTTTTAAATATATTTTTATTGATTCCAGAGAGGAAGGGAGAGGGAGAGAAAGATAGAAACATCAATAATGAGAGAGAATCATTGATCAGCTGCCTCCTGCATGCCCCCCATTGGGGATCGAGCCTGCAACCCAGGATGTGGCCTTGACCGGAATCAAACCCGGGACCCTTAAGTCCGCAGGCTGATGCTCTATCCACTGAGCCAAACCAGCCAGGGCTATGCAAAATTTGGGAGCAACATAAACCTTGAAGCTGATGAAAGTTAAACATTTTATAATATTTTATAAAAATTTGTTTAATAAACTTGAAAATTGTTTGAGTGATAATTTCCCTTCTTCAAATGATATGGAAAGCAAAACTTTCTTTAGGATATTTATTTACTAGTACTTATTTATTTAATGAAAACTTGCCTATTTTCATGTGTTGTTTATTTATTTTATATTTTTAAAAGAAGACAATATTCATCTATGTATTTTGCATAATTATATCAAGTGTAGGGGTTTTACCAGTATGTCATGTTATTAAAATCAGTTAAGAAAAAAAAGTAATTACTGGTCAAGAAACAAAAGCAGAATTGTCCTGTTCCTCAATGGATTCCGATGAAATCTGGTAATAAAATCAGGTACAATTCCAAAAGGTAACATTGGAGAAGAACCAAGCTGGTTCTATAAGGAATCACACATGAGAGGGCACACGTATTTACACTGTTTCAAGGTCACCTGAACCTTATCGTATTACTCTGAAAACATCACTACTATGTGGACAGTGAAACTTGGTTTTATTGGTAAGGTAATTTTTCCTTTTGTTTCTATGCTTCTGCACTGGTAGGTTGGTTCAGTAATAAATATGTGAGAACTTTTGTTTGAAAAAAAGTAATTTTGAAAGTGAAAGGAGAGGCCATATGGAAGATAACAGCAAGGAGTTTTGTTTAGTCAGGAGCAACTTGTGACAATGGACTCTGGGACAGGAATGAAGAAGAGAGACTATCCCAATCAAAACCCTAGAGAGTTTTTTGTGTGAATATTGACAAATTGATTCTAAAATCTTATGAAGAAGGCAAA
Organism: Myotis lucifugus; assembly: GCF_000147115.1. Lineage (NCBI taxonomy): Eukaryota > Metazoa > Chordata > Mammalia > Chiroptera > Vespertilionidae > Myotis > Myotis lucifugus. Next base: position 9,130,640 of record NW_005871048.1, read on the forward strand.
AGACTCAGTTTAACCAACACAATATTGAAGGAAAATAAAGAAGTTAGAGGACTGACACTACTCAATTTCAAGACTTACTATAAAGCTACAGCTATCAAGACAGTATGTTATTGGTGAAAGAATAGACCAATAGATCAATGGAATAGAAAGAGAGCCTAGAAAAAGACCCACATAAATATAGTCAACTGATCTTTGACAAAGGAACAAAGGCAATACAGTGGGACAAAGATAGTCTTTTCAACAAATATTGCTGGATAAACTGGGCAACCACATGTCAAAAAAAATAATAATAATCTAGACACAGACCTTACATCCTTCACAAAATTAACTCAAAATGGATCCTAGACCTAAATATAAAACACAAAACTATAAAAGGATTAGAGGATAACATAGGAGAAACTAGATGGCCTTGGGTTTGAAAATAACTAATTAGATACAATGCCAAAAGCATGATTCATGAAAGAGTGGATAAACTGGACTTCATTTAAATAAAAAAACAACTGCTCAGTGAAAGACAATGGCAATGAGAAGACAAACCACAGTCTGGGAGAAAGTATTTCTAAAAGACAATCTGATAAAGAACTGTTAGCCAAAATATACAAAGAACTCTTAAAACAACATGAAAAAAAGACAACTGGTTAATAAATGGGCCAAAGATTTTAATAGATATCTTACCAAAGAAGATATACAGATAGCAAATAAGCATATGAAAAGATCCTCCACATCATATGTTACCCAGGAAATGCAAATTAAAACAACATGATAGTACTACATATCTATCAGGTGGGTCAAAATATAGAACACTGACAACACCAAATGCTGACAAGGATGTAGAGCAACAGAAAATCTCACTAATTGCTGGTGAAAACGCAAAATGGTATAGTCACATGGGAAGACAGTTTGGCAGTTTCTTATAAAATTAAACTTACCATATGATCTAGCTATCATTGTTCCTCAATATTTACCCAGAGGAGTTGAAAAAATATCCACACAAAAACCTGTACACAGATGTTTACAACAGCTTTATTATAATTGCCAAAACTTGGAAACAACCAAGGTGTCCTTCAATAGGTGAATGGGTAAATAAACTGATACATCTAGACAATGGATTATTACTCAGTGCTAAAAAGAAATCATGTATTAAGCCATGATGAGTCATGGAGTGACCTTAAATGCACATTACTAAGTGAAAGAAGCTAATCTAAAAAGGCTATACACTGTATGATTTTAACTACATGGCAAAACTATGGAGACAGTAAAAAGATCATTGATTGTCAGGCATTGGGGGTGATGGATAAAAAGGTGAAGCACAGAGCCTTTTAAAATGGCAGTGAAAATACTCTGTATAATACTATCAAGATGGGTACATTTCATTATACATTTGTCCAAACCTATAGAATGTACAGCACCAAGAGAATCATTTTGGGTGATTAAGATGTGTCAATGTAGGTTTATCTGTCATAACACATATATCATTTGGGTGAGGGATATTGGTAATGGGGAGGCTATGCATGTGTGAGGGCAGGGGAATTTGGAAAATCTCTGTTCTTTCCTCTTAGTTTTGCTGTGAACCTAAAACTTAAAAAAAATAGAATCTTAAAAAGTGGGAGGGGAAGTCTGGTTTGGGAAATCATCAGAACCTACCACTTCCCTCTAGCTGAAAAGGTCAGAAGAGATAGGGCAGGTAAATTAATTTACAAACATCTTGGGAATGCTTCTCAAGCATGGGGAATAGTTTCAAAAGACTGGTATATTCTGAAAGCAGATAAAACAAAAGGTGTGAGCAGGGGGGAAAAGGTTTTTACTCAATTCGATTATAAACAAAGCTTATCAGGAACTATGCTTACACTCTCTCGTGAATATATTACAGAATAACTACTGAGGCAGAACATAAAATTTTCCACTGAAATAAACTGCTGACCTCTTTTCTGCCTAGAATACAATAGCAAGTGCCCTTGAAGCAATCTACTAGTATGTCTATGTAAGTTACTTGAGTGACTCTAATTATGCAATATAAATAAGCTGAGGCTATTTCTGCATAAAGATGGGAGAATGAAGTGGGTCACACATCTGTTCACCAACATAAAACTAAATAACAAATATACATATTTAAAAACAGCAAAATGTTGTTAGTAACGACCACATTAGGAAAGAAACACAACCTCATGAGATAAGTTAAAGAAAGTGATGACCAATTACCAAGCAGAAGACTCTGCTGAGGTTTACTACAGCTCTGCTTGCATCTCCCAGAAGCAATCCTCAAAAGTTAAAAACTAACCATAAGAATTCTCACAAATAATCTCAAATTTAAAAAGAAGTGGATTGAGAATATATCTTTTTTTCTCTCTCTCTTTGCCTAGAAGAATGACAATGGCTGCTGGAGAGTGGTAGGTGAGAAGAGAAATGAACAACCATCAGTTGGGCTGCCCTTCACTGGTCAGTATTTAGGCTCCAGGGCCCTACACCAGTTTAGGGGAATGACAGTGGTAACTCACATGTAATCTACAAAATCCCACCAGAGTACATGCTCTTAACTGCTAGACCATGCTGCTTCTCTTTCGGTTCCCTGGCCACAGCACTTGAATCAGGAATGAACCCTGATTGGGTCAATCAGAATTCTTCTCTGGGATGTTTCTGCTGTAAGTTGCTGTGAACTTTTGCATTTTTGAAAGAAAGGACCACCATCTCTGAACATAGATGATGCCTGAGTGTTTTAGGAAAAAAAAAAAGAGAGAGTAAAATAGAGCTAAGTTTTATATATATATATATATATATATATATATATATATATATATATATATATATCTTCTATACTAATAAAAAGGTAATGGGTAATATGCTAATTAGACCGGGAGACCTTCCCGACAAAGCCATGGTGGCAGGGCTGAGGCAGAGGTGGTTAGGGGTGATCAGGCCAGGAGGGGAGGGCAGTTGGGGGTGAGCAGGATGGCAAGGGGCGCAGTTGGGGGTGAAAAGGATGGCAGGGGGTGCAGTTGGGGACAATCAGGCCAGTGGGGGGGGGCAGTGGGGAGTGATCAGGCCGGCAGGGGAGGGCCCACAGGGATTGGGCCTAAACCAGCAGTCGGACATCCCCCCGCAAGGGGTCCCAAATTGGATAGGGTGCAGGCCGGGCTGAGGGACACCCCCCCCCACACACACACGAATTTCGTACACTGGGCCTCTAATATAGATAGATAGATGACAGATAGATAGATAGATAGATAGATGATAGATAGATAGACAGACAGGTAGAGAGATAGAGATAGAGATAGATAGAGATAGATAGAGATAGAGATAGAGATAGAGATAGAGATAGAGATAGAGATAGAGATATATATACACTTTTATTGATTTCAGAGAGGGAGAGAGAATCATTGACCAGCTGCCTCCTGCATACCCCCTACTGGGGATGGAACCTGCAACCCAGACATGTGCCCTGACTGGGAATCAAATGGTGACCTCCTGGTTCATAGGTCAATGCTCAACCACTGAGCCACACCACCAGCAGGGCAAGCTATGTTTATTTTTGATAATGAGTAGGAGGATGCCATGACAACCTCACTTGAACCCTTGGTCCAAATTTGTGTAATGCCCATCCTACCTAATTATATGAGCCCAAATCTTCCCCACCTGCTTTTTTTCTTTTTACATTTCTTCCTCCTCCTCCTCTTTTCCTTCTCCTACATTTCCTTTTTCTTTAGCTTAAGTTAGTTTGAGTTTTAATTGTTTCTGTCACTTTGGATTACAAGATTAATACATGGTAACTTACACTCCAACCAGCATGAGAATTCCAATTTTTCTGACTCTGGAAAATAAAAGCACATGAATTAGCAGAAAGAAGAGCATCAGATATGGGATAAAGGCAAGGAAAATGCTTTATGCATAACTTGACATAACTGGACTAAATTGCTGCTAATAGGGTTTTTAAAAATAAAACTAGAGACACCAGGTAGAAAATTAATTCCACAGAAAAGAGGGCTCTGAACAAGTAGAAGAAAGCAAGTTGAGGACTGGATGAATTAATCTGATTTCACTTGCTGACTTTTTTATTTTCCATATAACAGAGGAAAGAAAAGGAGAAGCTTTTAAAGAAGCAAATTCAGTAAGCAGGGTTTTCTAAAAACCCTTATTTCTGTAGCTGAAATTGCTGGAAATTCAAATGGCCACAATACTGTTCTCTGTGTTCTGGAAGAACACTGCCATAGTCTCTTGGTGCAGAGGCTTTTGATTGTAGTTCCTGGATCAAAAGCATCCATAGAGAGAGAGCTCCAGGTTGTAAATAGTGCTTTTATTAAAACACAACTATCTGAACCAATAATGGATGTTCAGTAAATAGGGTCTTTTGTTTTCTGAATCTTCAGAACTAGAGGTAGTTAAAAAAACACACAAACAAAACCTTTGTTGTTGCATATGAAAAGGTCAATTCTGTTGTATATATTTCTGAGAAAAATGAACCTCATCCTTGCTTGTGTTTTTCAAAAATGAAATGCAAATATGTATTGGATGATACTTTTACATGTTTATAACTTTTTTATTATAGATAATGAGGTTTTAGTGTCTAACATGATATGTTTGTTTCCTTACTATTCTTTCTAGAAAGTTTTTATCCTGTAAAAGAAGGGAGATAAAAATTTGAAAGTTTCTCATAGAAAGTAGGAAAGGACACAGGCTGCTGATTAACAGGGGAACCATAGAGGAGCCTTAAAAAGTATGTTTCCTTTGGGTGTGAAGAGAGCAGAGCGCCTGAAGAGTGGCTCCTCTGTGTATAACACATCCAAAAGTAACTTGGGCTTACTCTTTACAGCTGGCAGGGTACTATGGCCTTCCTGTAACATTATGCCCCATACATGAAGAAAAAAAAAAAAGAAAGAAAGAAAAAGAAAAAAAAAAGTATGTTTCTTGTGGGGAGGGGAGAAAACAATGATGCTGCTCAGAGGCTGAAAAGAATTAAAGTCCAAGAAGAAAGAGAGCATTGGGTTAGGGATTTAGGAGGTCACTGGTGACTTTTAGGAATGTATGAAAAGGGCACAAGGAGGCATTAGCTGGCATTGTCTTTGCCTTAGTACTTATTCATTGTCCTTTTCTCAAGCTGGGTCCTAAAAAGAGGATAACTATGAAGAAAATTACAAGGCTCTGAAGACTTAGTCCACCATGAGGGACTCAATCTTCCAGCCAAGCCTTTAATCTGACTTAGATCCTGAGAGTATTTCAATAAACACAAATATCTTCCTTTTTTCTTTCCTTCTTTCTTTTTTTTCCATACTTCTTCTTTTTAAAATCTCTCCTTTTTTTTTTTTCTTTTTAAGGGTTAGGAAGTTTTGAAAGTTCCCTAATAACTAGAAGGCTCTGACTGGGAGAGGTGCTGACTAGAACTACCTAGACTACAATAAATAAAAAGGACACCGACTCCCTAAGCTTCAGTCAAATACAAGTTCCTTCTAACACTGATTTTGGACCACTGTCTTGAAGAGTCTAATTAGTTTGCTTCTCTGACCTTGATTGCTACCTTTAACAGAGATTTTAAAGCCTGTTGTCTCCTAAACTTGCCAAGCCCTGCTTCCTCGGTCTAGTCAGCAATCTTGCCCTGCCCAGACCTCTTGCTGTCTGACCACACTGCTTAGCTAACCCCATTGTGTCACACCCTACTGCTTATTCCTCCTTTGGAAACACCCATCTAAGAGCTAGCTCCTTACACAAATGGAAAGACAGTAAATATTCTTGATAGAGTCAAGACCAAGGAATAAGGAATCAAGGGTGGAGGGTTTGGACTTGGAAATTGAGACCTTTGGCTAGAGGGGGTGGAGGTGGAGTAAGAAAGGTTAAACTTGATAGTCTATCCTTTCTGCAAAGTAGGATACAAAACCTTGTCAAAGAAGGAGTGTGGATTTTATAGTATGTGAATTATGTTTCAATAAAGCTGTTGTAAAAAGGGAGCACATGTAAGGAGATGGGATAAAATTAGAAAAGTATTGACTTTAGACCAGCTGGTGTGGTTCAGTGGTTGAGTATCGACCTATGAACCAGAAGGTCACATGCCCAGGTTTCGGGCTCGATCCCCAGTGTGGGACTTGCAGGAGGCAGCTGATCAATGATTCTCATCATTGATGTTTCTTTTGTTCTCTCTCCTTCTGCTTCCCTCTGTGAAATCAATAAAAAAATATATTTTTTAAAAAAAGGAAAGAAAAGTATTGACTTTAAAAATTACATTAAAAGTTACATTTATATCAGCATAGCAGTTCCTGGTTATGGGTCCTTTTAATGATATTTCTATATTGAGTGATTCAATTGTCTATACGTTCCTCTCTTCCTTTCTCATTGAACTATTAGATTCTTCCAAAGATTTCCTTAGAATCTGTTCAACTTTCTAGTGGTCATTCCAGGGAAGAAACAAATGGAGCATAACCTTATATTTCCAAATAAACATGATGTCTAAACAAAATATTCTAAAGCACAAATAATATTTATATAAGATTTTTAAGGATATTTATATGCAACTAGCAATGACTTAAATAATGGAGACATATAATTGTGTTATACAACACAGATAGTACCAGGATGTTGCAGCAACAAAATGTGGACTGTCTCCTGATGGGCACACAAGGGCATACACATGGCAGCTCCAAAAATTTCCTCACCAGAAAACATACAGGAAGGATGGGGAAGGAAAAGGCATTCTCCTCACCTTCTACTTTTTTTTTTGTTTTTAACCAAGAAGGAAAGTCTTCCAAGAAAGCTACCAAACAAACTTCCTATCATATCTTAATGGCCTAAAATTGGTCATATTGCAAACCCCTGACTTCCTGGAAGGCTGGGGAAATGAATAACTGACTTTACAAAGCCTTGCAGCGGTTTTCAACCTGTGGGTCGCGACCCCTTTGGCGGTCGAATTACCCTTTCACAGGGGTCGCCTAAGACCATCCTGCATATCAGATATTTACATTATGATTCATAACAGTAGCAAAATTACAGTTATGAAGTAGCAACGAAAATAATTTTATGGTTGGGGGTCACAACATGAGGAACTGTTTTAAAGGGCCAGAAGGTTGAGAACCACTGCCTTAGAGGAACAAGTTCAAGAAAAGAGGGGCCCTAACTGGTTTGGCTCAGTGGATGGAGCATCTGCCTGTGGACTGAGGGGTCCCTGGTTCGATTCCGGTCAAAGCTGATTGATGTTTCTCTCTCATTGATGTTTCTAACTGTCTATCCCTCTCCATTCCTCTCTGTAAAAAAAAAAAAAAAAAAAAAATCAATAAAATATATTTTTTTAAAAAGAAAAGAAAAGAGGGGACTGGAAATTATATAACTGTTTGCCACATAATTCACTCAGAAAAAGTATAATTAAAAACAAAAATATGTGCTTGAGGAACTTCTGATATGAGCAGATTTCATTTAAACTAAGGCAAGGCTTAAAAACTGAGGACTAATTTTTTTTTTTTTAATTCTCACTCGAGGATATTTTTCCATTGATTTTTAGAGTGGAAGAGATAGGGAAAGACAGAGAGAAATATCGATGTGAGAGAAAGACATTGATTGGTTGCCTCCTGCACACACCCTGACCAGGCCTAGGCCAGGGAGGAGCCTGCAACCAAGATACGTGCCCTTGACGGGATTCGAACCCAGGACCCTTCGGTTTGCAGGCCAACACTCTATGCACTGAGCCAAACTGGCTAGGGCTGAGGACTAAAATTTGAGGAGAAATGGCATACTTGAATAGAAGACAGAACTTCAAAAACCAAAACATGAGCATATGAAAATATGTTATGAAAATAAATCTGATTAAGATAGCTCTGTGTTTTGAATTCCACTGACTTTGGGAGGACTATCAATTTCTTGTAGTACTGGCTGTTCCTGGAATTCTCCTGTGTCACCTCCAGAGTAGATGCCGGTGGGCCAAGAGCCTGGATGTTTCTATCTCAAACAAGTTAGATGAATGTTTCTAACAACCACTCTTAATAATAGTAGTTGTTGTTCTTTCTATCTTAATTTCAAATTGGGTCACATTTATCATCTCTATACTTCTCAAAGAGTTTTTAAGTAAAACACTATAGATCCTAAATATAATACTAGAGGATGAAGAAAAGTGCTGATATTTGGGAAAATGTAACCTAATTCTTAGGCCGTGGATCCCTAAAAAAGTAAAACAAAAAAAACAAAAAAAAACAAAACTTAGAAAAACAAAACAACTGTTTTTCGTTCAGACTGAGGCAATATGTAGAGAAGCGAAACCTGGAGGTATGGGTCAGTGCTGAAACAGACATGGCCAATAGCAATGGAAATGGAACAGTTTCTTAGAGGAAGGTACCCCTTAGGTAAGTCTGTGGAAGTTGAGGGTGAGAAGAGAAAAGGGAATGCTCTCCAGGCAAAGTAAGCAGCCCCAGTAAAGGTTATGAAAAAGCTTGGCCAGTCCAGGGACTTGCAAACATTTTGGGTCGCTAGAGTAGCTAGGTGACAAATAAGGGATGATATGTTTATTTTGGAAAATGTATCTACCTTAATCTCTGTTTCAAATAAAGCAATTTAGAGGAAAGAATGCAATTTGGTAAAAGTATAATTCTTGACTAATTGTGTTTTACCCCAAAAGGTTCTATTTTTACTACTATAGATGTCTTGATCCTGATAGTCTTACTTGTTTTTTTAACTGCCCTAAGATTTAGCTTTGAGAAAAGAGTTATGCCACAGGTTCAGTTCTACTGATACCCTTTCTCCTACCCTAATCCAGTTGCTACACATTTTTGAAATCTCATTCTGGATAAGCATAAATTTGTGCAAATGTGTTAAATAACCAGATGTTATTTAATTGGTAAAAGCAGTCATGTTCAAATAATCGAGTGTTCAAAGCCATTTATAGAAATGGACAATATTCTTATACCTGAATAACAAATATACATTTGTATATGTGTCTGTGTATATTCCTATATGTGTACCCACAAGTATCATTTCAATTTTTGTAGTACCCATTTATAACCTAAACCCAATGTTTTCCTAATTATTATTGTTAAGCAACATTGTTGTTAGTAAACTTTGTACATGGAGAGAAGTATTACAGTAAACCAGCTGAGGCACAATTCAGTGCCCTTACCCAGGAGGTTTTTATTTAGAACATAAGCAATGTGGACCCTAATGATAGACACAGAAACATGTCTTATCCTTGTTTCCTTTTTTGTGTGTGTGTGTGACCTCAGCTTTAGAGAATTAAGCTAATAATAACACTTCCTTGTTCAAAGCACATTGCCATTATTTGTGCAACCTTTACCCCCACTCACTCACATTAAAAATTTTAGGTAAGTTGAATAATTTACATGAATACTCCCATTCCCCAGAGTTCAGATGGGAACAAAATTCTAGGAGTCAGAGAGATCAGGGTTTGGATCCTAATTTTTTGCCACTTAATGAGCATGCAATCTGGGTAACTGACTAAACCTCTCTGAGACTATTTTCTCATCTGTAAAATGGGAATAATAATAGCTGCCTCCTAGGGCTGTTGTGAGAATTAGATTATGCACCTAGAGTGCTTAGCACAGTGTCTGGTACATGGTAAGTGCTCAATACATTTTTGCTATTATTAGACCATGAATGGCATAAGAACTTTGAATCTGGATAAAGACCAATCCAAACTTGCCATATCTACTACCAGTATGCTATGTAACTTTAAGTAAGTTACTGTGCCAAACTGTTACTCTATTTCTGCAACTAAGGACTGGAAATGACATTGCAACTTTTTGTAAATAAAATTGTGAGGCACTAAATAAATGTTAATATAGGTCACTCATTAAAATCTGTAGTTGTTTATAATCCTGAAGATAAGTATAATTAATATTTAGTATTAATAAGGTGCCTTCCACTCAGGCATTAATAAGACATTTCAAAGATGAACAAGCATAGAACACTGACTCTACCCAAGGTTATATGTTCAGTAAGACAGGAGGGACAGATATTTCTTAACTGACAGGCAATGAGAGAAGAAATTTATCTTCTCTGAAGAGTTTTATGTTTATTCCTAAACAGTAAATAGTAAGCCTTCAGTGAACCTTACTAACTGGTCCATTTGGTTAATGCCCAGCTCTTCTGTGGGAGCTTATATTGTGGGTCTCTAGGCCACTTGAATACTAGTAACTATGGCCATTCCTCTCCACTCTGATGCCTAATTCTGACATAAAATTTAGCTTCCCCAAAGAGCAGCAAAGGAAGAAATGTTTGCTGTAAAAGCGATGGAACTCCTGGGTCCTAAAGCATTCTGCTTTGACTCTCACTTTTCAAGACATAGGATTCATTATTGTTTTTTTAGGCTTTTAGTTGAACGGTTGCATAGAGCAGTGACTTAGAGCTTTTGAGCCAGTCTGCCTGGTTTGAAACCTGGTGCTCTCTAGCAGTGTAACCTTAACCCTGACAAAAATAGCACCTACCTCATGAATTAGACCAGCACTTGGACCATACTACGGTTAAATTAATAGTAACTATTAGTTCTACAGCCAAAACTGTATGCCTAATTGGAATGTGGTTCACCCGAAAACTGGAAATTGTCTTAAATTGAAGTAGTTTATATGAGCAGTTACCATCAAGCTATCAAAGTGAATGATGCCACAGTCACATAACTAACACCCATTCTTTTCTCCTCCGTGCTAAAATTCCCAAAGTTAGTATTGCACAGAGAATAAGTGCATGGGCTTTTATATCCGTAATGACACTTGCTATATGTCCTTGCCTTGGTTTTCCCATCTGTAAAATGGTTAAAAATAGTACTTTCTTCACAGAGTTGTGAGATTTAGATGAGATAATGCAAGGAAAGTGACTAGTATGGTTTCTGACAAATAGAATATTATGCCATTAATAATAAATGTTAATGGTTTTTATTACTATTTTACTAGTACTTATTTTTTTATTTTAGAGGGATAAGAAAGGAAGGGGGGCAGAGAGAAAAAAAAACACATCAATTTGTTGTTCCACTTATTTATGCACTCATTGGTTGATTCTTTTATGTGCTGGACAGAGATCGAACTCACAGCCTTAGCGTATCAGGACAACACTAACCAACTGAATGACCTGGCCAGGCTGTTATTGCTATTTTAAATAAAATAACAAGGAAAATAAGTGACTCTGATATTTCTAGGTTTAGCTATATCACAATTTAAATGTGTCCAGAATTGGGGCTTCTCCTTGTAGATTTAGATATACATAAATAATTTTAGCAAAATCCTATGCCTGGGATACTGTTTGATAAGTGCTTCTGTGAATACATTGAATGTTTTTCCTTTCATCTATGAACCTTACATCTCAGTCTCTAAGAGTTTGTACTTTGTTTTACCTTACTATTTCAGGTCAGTTCAGCTCAGGGAGGTTGTTTATGTCATCACAAGGTCTTGCTGTATCTAATCCAGTCTTGATCTGAATCTGTTAGAAGTAGCTAAAAGGAGTCATGGCCAGTTGGTCGTAGTTAAAAAAGGATGAAGGGTTTGGGGAAACATTTTTAAAGAGTAATAGGAAAATAATAGAACATTATTTCTTTGGATTTAAATGTCTTGCATATATTGAAGTTTGGATTACCTTCTCTGTGGGCTAAATCTAGCAAAATTTTAGTGGGCATTTTCCCTCATCCAATTTACTCTAATTAAAGCTCATTATTGTTTTAATAAATTAAAATTAATATTAGCCTAAACAAAATGCAAAAAGGAAGGCAAACCTTTAGCTCCACTCTTGCTCAAATGAATTCCAAAGCAAAATAGTAGTTTTACATTATGAGTTGCTCTCAAATATTCAAAGCACTGCCTTAATATTTAAACAGATAGACACTTTTTAAAATTGTCAAACTGTAGTAAATTAACAAAAGATTTTAGCAGAAAAAATTCCATAAATTCCTAAAGGGAAGCAGAATTGTGTTTACCCATTCATATACATACACTAGGTTATTTATTAAATTCCCTTTCCCTTACCACAGCCCTTAGTCCAAACTTTATCTTCAGTTGCTGTGGATCAAGAACGTTGCTGTGGCAACACTGGGACTATGGCACTAGGTTGTGGCCAAGTCAGAATACACCAGCATCTGCACCTCTGTGTATATCTGTAGCTCTTTGTTTACGGCACTTATCATTTATTACCCATATGTGATTTGTTTGGTTATTTTTGTATCTGTCCTTAAGATAGTTCTTAGAAGCCCCACTGCATAGGCTAATGTCCTGCTAGAAGGAAGTGTGGTAGGCAGTTAGACAGACATGAGCAGAGCAAGGGCGGTGGGCCAGGTAACAGGGACTTAAATTAAATAGATATTTAGTGAAATTGGACTTTTCTTGATGATGCAGGACTGTCTTAGACTCCTCTAGAGAAAATTATTTATGAGGAGATCATGAAGGAAGGTGTGTGGTTCCACCCCTAAGAGGTCCTCAATTTATGGCCCTTGAAGGATGTTTACAATGAAGATATAAGGCAAGGTATTATCCTCAGAGTACACGTTGTGGGTCCACAATAACATGACTTTCTAATTAGGGCTTTTGGGTATTTCTTAGCATGAATCCTACTTCACTAGGATTCTGAAAGGCCTTACTTTGTACTAAAATACATTACACACTTTGGGCAAGGTCCCAGGGTTTATTAGTATATTAGTTTATTTTACTAATTTAGACTAACAAAACTCATACTAATAACAGTGTTTTCATTATAAAGTACTGTAACTAGGCAACCGGGAATTGGATTAGAATCTGCAGTTTGTTTGACACAACAATTCTCGTTGCCCTCAGGCTTCCATCAACAAGGTTAGAGATTCCTGTGACAATGTCAAGCAGTTCAAGAATTACTGGATCATCTGTGTTAAGATATTTTCCGCAGTGTGCTTCAGATCAAGTATTTTTCTTACTATTAATTTTAAAAACTATATTGCTTTAGCCCGGCCAGGGTGGCTCAATGGTTGAGTGTCAACCTATGAACCATGAGGTCACAGTTAGACTCCTGGACAGGGCACATGCCTAGGTTGTGGGCTCGATCCCCAGTGTGGGGTGTGCAGGAGACAACCGATCAATGATTCTTTCTCATCATTAATGTTTCTGTCTCTCTCTACCTCTCCCTTCCTCTATAATAATAAAAGTGTAATATGCTAATTAGACCGGACGTCCTTCCAGACATCCTTCCGTCCTTCTGGACGAAGCCAGGGCTGGGAGGGAAGCCTGGATCCTGGGTGCCTTCCAGAGACTGGAGGGAAGCCTGGGTCCCAGGTGCCAGAGGGAAGCCGATACCAGCAGCCAGGGGAAGGAAGGCCTACTCTTGCATGAATTTCATGCATTGGGCCTCTAGTCCTATCTAATAATAGACAAACATGGTAATTGACCGTACCTTTGCTACACCTCCCATCGGCTAATCAGCATGATATGCAAATATACCAGCTGGGAGCGAAGACTGAAGACACCGTAGAAGGAAGCCAAGCAACGGAGCCGAGGTAGCGGCAACGGGCAAGGTAGGAGCCGCAGAGAAGGGCGGGATAGGAACTGCAGAGATGGGAGCGAAGCCCTACTCTTGCAGGAATCCTCCTGCAACGGGCTTCTAGTCCTATCTAAGAAAACTCTGAAGTCATAAATTCTTGGTCTATGGCATTCAAAAATTTCACAATTATGTTTTCTGCTACAGTGTTATTTGTTACATTATTTATAAACAGCTTATGTTAGAAGATAGGATATTGAGATAGTAATGACAGAATTAACAGAGAGCTATTGAGTTGTCTAATATAGTTCATACGGTATATGGTCAGAATAACAGAAAGAAAGGGCCTTGGAATAGGATTTTAAGCTCTAAGTGGTTTAGGCTACTATTTGCCCCTAAAGTGAACATACATGCAACAGATATTAATATATAATTTTAAAAGGTGAGAAAAATATCTTTGTATTCAGTTTAACAGTATATTTTGATATTTGAATTCGCCCAAATTTCATCTCAAATAACCTAATGTTGAAAACAAATAGGAAAATGGCTCTTTCATCTCCTTATTATGATTTCAAATGGTTTATGTTTAAATAATTCTTCTGAAAACTACTTTAGGACTGACAGCTAATGACTCAATGGAACAGTTGCACCTCTGACTCATGGAGAATCTGGTATAAGCATTTGACTCATCTGCTTCTTTCATTTAGGAAATGTCACTCTAAATGTACCATAAGGTGCTTGTGAAATACTTGAATGCTCATATAAAAGGTGCTAGAAAATTACAAGGTTAGAGAGTCTTATTTTAAAGTATGGTTTTATAAAACTTCAAGCAGATGTTTTAGTTCATTAGATCAATTCTGGGTAACCTATTTATGTGTGTGTGGGAGAGTGGAACCTAACTCCCCTCCAAATGAAATATCTCATTTACAAGTTTTATAGCTTCTGGTCATTAGGTTAAATAGAATAAACTGAAAGAAACAAAAACATTCAGTACTGGATTTAATTTAAAAATTTTTCCTAATTAGGTTTAAAAATCCACACAATATCCAGATCCCAACATAAATTAAGTTAATTAGATTAGTTGCTTATTCCACTTTGGTTAAGTAGAATTAAACCTGTCTGCAGCATAATTTTTTTAAGATTAACAAATGTCGGTCTCCTAAAATTACTTTTATTAAACAGAAAGCATGATGTGATATATTAAAAAACATGCTTTTCTTAGAATAACTGACAACTTTTTAAATAGTAGACTTTATTTTTAGAACAGTTTTAGATTTACAGAAAAACTGAGACAATAGCTCAGAGTTCCCATATACCCCACATCTCGTTTCCCCTATTATTATTTTACATTATTATTGTTAAAATTAATGAATATTTATACATTATTATTTTTATGTTTGATACATTATTATCAACTAAAGTCCATGATTTACTCAGACTTCATAATTTTACCTAATGCCTTGTTTTTGTCCCAGGATGTCAGTAAAATACCACATTGCATTTAGTCATTATCTGTCCCTACACTCCTCTTGGCTGTGACACTCTTTTTTTTTTTTCAAATATATTTTATTGATTTTTTACAGAAAGGGAGAGGGATAGAGTTAGAAACATCGATGAGAGAGAAACATCGATCAGCTGCCTCCTGCACACCCCCTACTGGGGATGTGCCCGCAACCAAGGTACATGCCCTTGACTGGAATTGAACCTGGGACCTTTCAGTCCGCAGGCCTATGCTCTATCCACTGAGCCAAACCGGTTAGGGCTGTAACACTCTCTTAAGACACTTTCTTATTTTTGATGACTGACTATTTTGAGGAATTCTAGCCAAGTAGTTTGTAAGATGTTCCTCTGTTGGGCTTTATATGTGTTTTTTTCCTCATGATTGGGAGATAACCATACAGGTAAAGTACAATTTTCATCATCATATTAAGGCTATTTACATCTACTTGATTTATTACTGTTAGTGTTGACCTTGTCCTGGCTGTATTTCTCAGGTTTCTCTACTACGAAGTTATTCTTTCCCCCTCTTTTCCATACTGCACTCTTTGGAAATAAGTCACTATGCACAGGCCACACTTAAAGAGTTCCCATAACTCCTAAGTCAGGAGTTATGTTCCTTCTACTTGAGGGTGGAATAGCTATGTAAATTATTTGTTAATTCCTTTGCATGGTAGATTTCTCTCTTCTCCCCCATTTATTTATTTATTTATTTACTCAATCATTTGTTTATGAAAGTATGGATACATGGATTTGTACTTTACATGTTGGTTTATAATCTTATACTACTTTATTTTATGGCTTAAATTGTTCCATCTTTGGCCATTGTGAGTTCTTTCAGTTGAGTCCTATGCTACTTTGACATGCCCCACCATTGTTTTTTGTTTGTTTGTTTTAGCATTTCCTTAGTTTCTGGCACTATAAGATGCTCCAAGCTCATCAGGCATAGCTGACAGCTTATAAAAATTGTAATTCTTGCTAATTAGGAGAATTGACAATTATAATAAACTCTTATTTATCTCCAAGCCAAACTGTTAAAGAATCCAAAAAACTATTTTTTCCTGCATTTTATATTATAAGAGATAATCATGAGATCAGTATGAATTCTATTTTGTTTTTATAATTTTTATAGCTTCAATAATTACAATTAAGATTTATAATGATGTGGGTAAGAACCTCAAGATTTTTCTGAATCAAATAAAGATTTAGCACTAGTTGGTTTGGCTCAGTGGATAAAGCGTCGGCCTGTGGACTGAAGGGTCTCAGGTTCGATTCTGGTCAAGGGCACATGCCTGGGTTGCGGGCTCAGTCCCCAGTGGGGGGCGTGCAGGAGGCAGCTGATCAATGATTCTCTCTCATCATTGATGTTTCTATCTCTCTCTCCCTCTCCCGTCCTCTTTGAAATCAATAAAAATATATATTTTTTTTAAATAAAGATTTAAACATAGTAAGTATAATTTTAATACTACATATATTCTACTTTTTAAAAAAATTCACAAGTCAAATGTCATATATAAACAAATGTCCAACCATCACAGATAATTGGAATTTTACCCAAGCAAGCTGAACAATTTGTTTATAAGAATGTGGGTAAATTTGAACATTTGTTAGGATATAAGGCGCATTCATAACTTAGAATCTCAGATAACATTAGGGTTCCCACAAATGGCAAGATTGATATTAAATGTATTATTATAAGCAAAAGTATACAGCAAAGTACCAGATACACTTGTTTGAACCTTAATATTCAGGCTAATGAGGTGCCAGAGATATATATAAAGCCTGTGTGTGCTCGCTTCGGCAGCACATACACTAAAATATAAAGCCTTGTAGTACATGCTAGCCTAGATGTGTTTTATTTTCTCAAGGATACCTAACATGACTTTGAAGGCTTAGTGTAGGCTGGAAGGTTTCCTTTGATGTTTAGATGTGAATGATTCCAAGGGACTGCTGGGTCCCTGGGTGACTCTGGAGAAAGTTGAGAGCAATTCTGCTGCTATGTCCTGGTAACAAGACAATGTAAAGATTTACTGTTTAAACTTGAATGGCTGGTAAAAATAAAATTTTTTAATGACTCTGTAATTATCATTGAAATCAATTTACAGGTACTGCTGGAGTCACACACTGTTCAGTCTTCTGGGCTGCTCTCCACAGATTGCCTGCAAAGGCTACTGGGCTGCCGTGACTAGAAGCAAACTAATAATCAGGATGGTTCTTTTCCCGATAATGGCAAGGATTTTTTTTTTCCTCCCAAACATTTCCTGTTGATGGGACAAATAGCAACCCTATATTATACCCAATGTTCACTGTGATAAAGAAAGATATGGTCTTTTAAACTAAAAGGTGGCTATATATTTAAATACAGGAAACCTGAAATTAGTTGACTTCTCGATTATTGTATTATTGTTCTATATTATTATTATTGTTATTTACTGACTTATATAATATTCTTCCCCCCCGACACACACATTTTTTTTGCAGTTACAAAATATTATGGGCATTATGCAATTTAAACTTCACAATAATCTAGGAAGGGAAGCAGAATGGATACCTTTCTTCATTTTACAGATTAGAAAACAGAGAGGCTCAGACTGGTAATAGAATTTTCACAGAGGAAAATGTCAGAATTGAATTTTGAAGCCCTGTTTTTTGTTCTAAATTCTGTGCTCTTTCTGTAAACTATACCAGTGTTTCCCACAGTAAGTTGATTTTAGGTAGTAAACAGATTACTATTTTATTAACAGTCAAATATGTAAAAATATAATTAGCACATCAAGCTTATGGTATCACAGATACATTATTTTAGGATGAGATTAAACTAGGTATTGAATATAAAAGTGAGTTGAAATACATAAACATATTAATTGAATACTGAAATGGGTGGTATATGAATATGGAAGAAATCATGAATGTGAATGACTGGACTTATACTCTGCCTAGATCCTAAAAGTAATCAAGTCATTCCTAAAGGAAATCAAGCAAGACACAAAAAACAAACAAACAAACAAAAATATATAGAGAAAGGTAATAAATAGGTTAAATTTTATGATTTTAAGAACTATGACAGTCTGTGTTCACCTGACCACATAAATTTAATGTGTTATATAATTACTGTAAACATTTTTAAAGTAAAAAATATTATGTAAGTGCCAAATATTTTAAAATATTTTCTCTCTTATGTAATTTTGGGAAATTTTAATTGTAGTAATAATTTGTATTTTTCTTTACATTTTTATCACAATGAAATCAGATGTCATATGAAAGCATCAACTAGCCAAATTTATCACTCTTAATAAGAAGTAAGATACTGTTTTTCCTCAGGCAAAGGGAATTGATTTCTAATTGGGAAGTAGAATTAACAGACATGGATTTTGATTTTCTGAAATGGAGAGGCAATAAGATGTCCCACAAAATGCATTGGGCCAAGAATTACCTGTCTTGGGGGTTAATCTTAGTTTTGTGACTACCTAGCTATTTGACTTTAAGCAAATGGTCTATTTTAAAGAAATCTTTATAAAATAAAGAAGATTAAGGTTTTAAAGAGTTTTTCTTAGTCCTAATTCTCTCTGAATCAAAAATTCATTTTAATCAATTCTCCACCTCAGTAAAGCAGTTTTCAAAAACAATGAATTTGGGTTGTCAATCCTATTTGATTTGTGAGGGGGTGCTAGAATGGGCCCTTTCTCCAGCAATTCTCTTACGTAGGCCCCAAATCCTTCGGGGATATTCCCTGTGCCTCAAGGATGTGAGGGCTGATTGGAGCAAACATACTCTCCTGCCTTCCCCATCTCCAGGCTTAAAGTAATTTTTCCATTTATTCATCAACATCCATCTTAAAGTTAGAAGGTATTAAAAAATATTTGTTTTACTGAAGTATTTTAATTGTTTGCTCTGATTGGTCAAGATTTCATTCAACTACTATTTACATAACATTAGTTTCAAAAAAATAAAAAATTCACCCTAATTAAGAAAGAGGTTAAAGGAGATTGCTATAAAGATACTTTTGAACTTACTAGTAGAACTGGAACTATCACTCTGTCTCTCTCTCATGGGTCATAGTTTCTACTTCCCTTTGTATTTCTGCTCATTATCTGCCTGGTGACTAACTTCTGCTTACAGTTTCTGCTCCCTTTTAACTTCTGCTTGCACATGACTTGCACCTGTCTTGTTACTATGCTAGGTTCTGGAAATATAGCAGTGAGTAAAGTGGCCCTGATCCCTCATGGGGACTCACAATACAGCAGGGGACAGAAGGAGGGAGAGAGAGTTAGAGAGAGAATGCTATGAGACAAACAACAGGCCTTCTAAGTTGAAACATACAAGGTCCAGTGAGAACATACACATACACACGAAGTCAGTGTAATATAAACTGGATCATGATTCATGAGTAGGTCATGAAATCAGTGTAATGGCTTAAGACCTGCATTTTTATTTATATATATATTTTAGAGAGGAAGGGAGAGGGAGAGAGAGATAGAAACATCAATGATGAGGGAGAATCACTGATTGGCTGCTTCCTGCACGCCCCCTACTGGCAATCACATGCTTGCAACCTGGGCATGTGCCCTTGACGGGAATCCAACCCGGGACCCTTCAGTCCATAGGCCGTCACTCCATCCACTGAACCAAACCAGGGCAAGACCTGCATTTTTTACAAAAGAAATAACAGAAAATATCAGAGTAAATCACACTTAGTAAGGAAAAGCATTGTTAAACATTTATTTCAGTTTATATTATCAGTGAATAAACAAAAATTCAGCTCCTAAGAGAAAAACAAGAAATAGAAAAGAAGAAAAATTAGTGAACTAGAGAATATATTAGAAGATGATGAAACTGAAAAACAAAAGGCGAGGAGGAGTATATAAAATGTCAGAGGTAGGGATTGAATTTTAAAGATAGTAGGTGCCTTTTGGGTAAAGACCTCAAAGAACTGAGGGAGTGAAGACAAGGCTGTGTGTGAGTCATCTCTGCAGCCCCAGCATCTAGCCAAGTGTCAGGCACCTTTGTTGGGTTTCAAGATGTCTGCTGAATAATTAATTGGAGAGAAGAAAACAAATTTCATCTAAGGTAAATTTTATAAAAGATGAGAGACAGGCAGAAATGAAAATGACATGTTTGTGGGAAAATGAAGAATCCTACTGAACAGGAACAGAGAGAATGCAAAGTGGAGGGATTGGTTTTAATTACAGTCTTTGAATTGTAAAGAACAGAAATTCATTCAGAACAACTTTCTTAAGATGATAATTATCAATAAGGAAAATAGTGATAGCACAGGAATTCAAGTCTAGTATTAATATAGGCTATCCCTTAATATGCTTTATTTTCTTTGCAACTGTTTCAAGGTGTCTATTTGCTTCTCCTCTAATTACCAACTGGTTCACATACTCTTTACTCTTTTATTCCCATATTTTTTTTTTACCCCATGGATTAAGTCAACATTTCAGCTCACTCAAGGTTCATTATTTGCCCATCTGTCCTCTTTCTACTTCATGACCTTTCTGATTTTGCTCCCAGAGCTAAATGAAAGGCACAAAGATCAACATAACCAGGATAGTGGTTCTGGGAATAATGCTGGAAGGAGAGGATAGGTGTGAAGATTAGCTCTTCATTACATGTAGCTCTTCACTCTAGTCACAGTAGATAATGTACATGCTGTTCTCTCTGCTTTAAATACACAGCTTCAAAAAGTCACTCTTCTATTTTCCCACAGTACCCTGTGTATACCTCTAGTATAATACCTATAATTCCTGCTTGGGATTATCTATTTACTTTGTTATCCTATATAATAAAACCCGAATATGCAAATCGACCAAATGGCGAATATTGACCACCAGGGGGCAGACCTTCAACACAGGAGCTGCCCCCTGGTGGTCAGTGCGCTCCCACAGGGGGAGTGCTGCTCAGCCAGAAGCTGGGTTCACTGCTGGCGAGCGCAGCGGTGGTGGCGGGAGCCTCTCCCACCTCCACTGCAGGTGGGCGGTAAGAAGTGAGGGGTCCCGGACTGTGAGAGCCCTGGACTGCGAGAGGGTGCAGGCTGGGCTGAGGGACCCCACCCCCAGGGCACAAATTTTGTACACCGGGCCTCTAGTGACTATATAATAAGCTTTTCAACAGCAAGGAGAATGAATGAATGACTACATTAGTCAAAAATTTATTTATGGCCCTAACTGGTTTGGCTCAGTGGATAGAGCATCGGCCTGCGGACTGAAGGGTCCCGGGTTCGATTCCGGTCAAGGGCATATACCTTGGTTGTGGGCACATCCCCAGTAGGGGGTGTGCAGGAGGCAGCTGATTGAGGTTTCTCTCTCTTTGATGTTTCTAATTCTCTATCCCTCTTCCTTCCACTCTGTAAAAAAATCAATAAAAATGTGTATTTAAAAAAAAAACAATTTATTTATGCCCTAGTTGGTTTGGCTCGTGGATAGAGCATCGGCATGCAGACTGAAGGGCCCTAGGTTCGATTTTGGTCAAGGGCACATGCCCAGGTTGCAGGCTCAACCCCCAATAGGGGGCGTGCAGGAGGAAGCTGATCCATGATTCACTCTCATCATTGATGGTCTCAATCTCTTTCTCTCCTTCTCCCTTCCTCTGAAATCAATAAAGATATACTTTGAAAAAGAAATTATTGACTTTTTTTTTTTTTTTTGGTGAACTATTCCCAGAGGTACTGCAATGCCGGGTTGATGCATGGAGTGGACGGAGCAAGCTCCTATTCCATCTTCCTATTCCAAAAATACATCCTATATAATAAAACCCTAATATGCAAATTGACAGAACGGCAGAATGACCAGTGGAATGACTGATCACTATGATGCACACTGACCACCAGGGGGCAGATGTTTAATGCAGGAGCTGCCCCCAGACCGCAGGCCCCAGGCCAGCCAAGGCAGGTGCCAGCGGGGTCCCCCAATTGCCTCGCTGGTCGCCCCACAGATTGGCCCTGATTGCCAGCCAGGCCTAGGGACCCTACCCATGCATGAATTTCGTGCATCAGGCCTCTAGTTTAATATAATATCCTTGGATAGAGGACATATCAGATATTAAACTGATAAGAAGAGATACTACACTTGATCTTAGCCAAAGGCCGGGAAGCGATTACATTTATTTTACACTAGCGCACCCATTTGTTCACTCATACATAATTTATTGAGTAGCTATGCGAATGTATAAGGGAGGCACAGGTAAATAGATTGAAAGAATGGGTAGGTCCTTCTACTTCAACCATGGGCAGATCCCAAACTATTACAGGCAGGGAAGAAAGCTCTTACAATGTTTCATATTAATATACTTTTAGACAAAAGAACTCTTTAAGCCTCTAAGAAAAGTGGAAAAAGAGGAAATAGCTAAAGCAATATGACCAGCAGTGGTAATTAACCTGCTTCTAAAATGCTTAAGATGGCTTGGCCAACCAGACTTGATCATAGTGGTAACTCTGGTGTACCACAAAGGCAGACCTGCAGGGGAGATTGAGTCATTATGAACATTTTTGCGACCTGCCTCCTGTGTGACTTACTCCTAAGGACAAGTGAATAGTTTCTCAGTATTTCACAAAATTGGCATAATAATGAACACCAGTCTGGCACCTCATCTCATTCCTTAATGTTTTTTCTATAGTAATGAGGCAGTCAGACCTAACATTTATTTATTTATTTTATTTTATTTTTTAAAATATATTTTTATTGATTTCAGAGAGGAAGGGAGAAGGAGAGAGAGATAGAAACATCAGTGATGAGAATCATTGATTGGCTGCCTCCTGAACACCCCACACTTGGAATCAAGCCAGTAACCCGGGTATGTGCCCTGACCAGCAATGGAACCATGACCTGGTTCATAGGTTGATGCTCAACCACTGAGCCACGTTGGCCGGGCAATTTTTTTAAAGAGTAGAATAGTCTGAGATAGGACTATTTCCTAGATAACTTTACACAGCAAAAACAAAGAAAAGGATGAAAGGCTCTTTTTTTAAAATATTTTTTTATTGATTTTAGAGAGGAAGGGAGAGGGATAAAGAGATAGAAACATCAATAATGAGAGAGGATCATTGATCGGCTGCCTCCTGCATGCCCCCTACTGGGGATCAAGCCCGCAATCCAGCCATGTGCCCTTGGCCAGAATCGAACCTGGGACCCTTCAGTCCACAGGCCAACACTCTATCCAGTGAGCCAAACTGGCTGCAGTGGTCGGCAAACTCATTAGTCAACAGAGCCAAATATCAACAGTACAACGATTGAAATTTCTTTTGAGAGCCAAATTTTTTAAACTTAAACTATATAGGTAGGTACGTTGTTATTAACTAAATTAGGGTACTCCTAAGGCTTAGGAAGAGCCACACTCAAGGGGCCAAAGAGCCACATGTGGCTCTCGAGCCGCAGTTTGCTGACCACGGGCTAGGGCATGAAAGGCTCTTTTAAGCATTTTGTTAACTTCTTAACTTGGGTTTTATTTTTCAAATGTTTTTCACCTATTAGAAAGAAGGCATGTGAGGTATTACATGATGTTCAGCACATTGCATGGCATAGAGGAGATCAAAACAAACAAAACAGAAACACCAGCTGCATGACCCAGGCTGTACCTTCTAGGAATGCACAATGTATTAATTTTTATGGTATCATTAAAGACTGAGGTTTTTCTGTTTTTCATTCTGTCATCTTCAGCATGTTGGTTCATGCTCTGAGGCTTGTCCCTTCTGACCACAAAATGATATAAGATGCTATATCATCAAGTTGAAGAAGAGTAATTTTCTTCCATGGGCCTATTATTATCAGCTAGGAGAAACTTCTGCTGGAAAACCCCTAGTAGGCTGCTTGTCATGTGTCTGGACAAAATTGCTTCACATGCCCACACATAAACCAGTTATTGGCAAGGGGAATGGAATGGCAATAACTGGCACCAATCAATATCACTGGGGCTTGGGACTTCAGGTGTTCAAATGGCAGGTTATAGTCAAATACAGCTAAAGGGAAGAAGGGGGAAGGGAAGCAAAGCAAAGAAGAAAGGAAATAAAACATAGGAAAACAGAAAAAGTAAATCTATCTATAGAGCAAATGTTCTATCTGTAAATGATCTTTATGAACCATGTACACTAGCAATGCGTCATGTGACCCACAATTCCATGCTGCCAAGGAGCAAATGTAGGAATAAATAAGCAATGCAGTCCTGATTTTGATCTCAGGCAAAAAGGAGGTAATATCATTTCATTAACTGAGCGATTTGTAAAAAAAAAAAAGTTTGATATAGGAAAGGAAGCCTCTTGTTTGCTTGTCATCTCTGGTTCAGTTTGATAATAAAAATAAATAAAAACAGGAGCATTCTCAGATCAGAACCAGTTTAATAACAATGGTTTTTCACCTAACGAAATATCTCTCAACCTTATAGAAAATAAAGAAAAACGTAAGTCTTTGCTTTAAGTTTGCTATAAAGTTAACACAAAAACATAATGGAGAAAATGGTAAGCCTAGCATAAGGAAATCTGTATTAAAAATCAGTTATGAAAAATTTTAAAAATCATGGGGTAGCCATTCACAAAAGTATTCACAGTAGGACTCTTTACATAAAGTCTACGTACTTCATTGTAGACATAAAAATGATATTATAAATTAGTGGGAAAGATCCAAACCTCTTAAAGTAGAAATTCCCTTTGATCTTCTGTATTTGTTTGTATAGAAAATTTCTTCATAAAGAGCCTTTTTGGTGAAGAACAGAGAGTACAATTATTTATGAAGCTGTCCTTTAATTCAACCAATGAGTTTAATGGAAAAGGTTTCCTATGACTTCCTTTGTCAGTCTCTGAAGTACCCTTCCTCTTCTAGTTGAAGACGTCTTCCCTCTCAAGTCCTTAGCTGTGTCTGGGACGCTGAGTAGATCCATTACCAGGAACCAGGATGCTGGCATTTGCCTATTTGACTATAACCTGCCATTTGAACACCTGAACTCCCAAATGATTCATGTGAAACAAACCTGAGTTTACCATAACCTTTAGATTTGGCTGTTGTCTTCACTCATTTAGGGAAAGCTTTCCAATTTCTAGCTGGGTTTTGAAATAAAGACATGGATTCAAGTCCTAGTTCTGCTACTATTTTTAGTGAATGAGTAAAGATGGATTGTCCAATAAGCGACTCTAGGAATTCTCTCTGGGTTGTCTGGATGAACTAGCTTCAGGGAACTCCTCCCTCTCCCCTTACCAGTGGAAGGGGCTATGTCTCAAATAATGTGTGGCACGACCGATTTTCTTTCTCCTCAATGGGAAGAGTTGCACCCCAAACCAACTCTCCACAGGAGCTAACAACTATTGTTTACAGATAACTGGCCTCTAAGCTCAGACCACTTAGTGCCCAAGCCCAGACTTTATGTCCTTTACCTATAAAAAAGAACAACAAGGCGTAAAATCCCTCTCTTGAAGCACTGCCCTGTTATGCATCACACTTGACCCTACTGAGCTCACCTCTTTAAGAGATGCCCAGAGAATGGGGGGCCCTTTTGCCTGTGCCATACACACAAGGGATATGCTGATGTTTGCAAAAGCCCTTGGCTTTCAGTGTGATATTTAACTTCTTTGACCTTTTGTTTCCTTATCTGTGAAAAAGGAAAAAACAATACTTATCTCACAGGATTGTTTTGAAAGTTAAATTTATCTAATCATTCAACCCATGCAGGAAACACTACTGAGTTAGCTCTCATGTACACTTTTGCTGCACGGATTAAAAATCACCTTTGAGCCCTAGCCAGTTTGGCTCAGTGGATAGAGTGTCAGTCTGGGGACAGAAGGGTCCCAAGCTCAATTCCGGTCAAGGGCACAAGCTTGGGTTGCAGGCTCAATCCCCAGTAGGAGGCAGCCGATCAATGATTTGATTCCCTCTCATCACTGATGTTTCTATCTCTCTCTCCCTCTCCCTTCCTCTCTGAAATCAATATATACACACACACACACACACACACACACACACACACACACACACACAAGAAAATCACCTTTGAGCGTGTTGTGGTGTCCTGAAAAGTGCATGGACTTTTGAATCACAGATTTGGCTTTACATTGTGACTTTGTTGCTTTGTGCCCCTGTGACCTTGAATGAAAACTTAACTCTCTGTACTTAAGAGAACACATGAGTAATGGGGGAAAAAGGAGGACCTATGCAATACTTTCAACAATAAAGATTAAAAGAAAAAAAGAGAAAGTGTGTGAGTACTAAATAAGATTATGTCTATAACAAGATTGAGTACATTTGGTACCTAGTACATGCTTAATACATTTTTTATTTGCCTTCCTGATTTATGCTGCCCTTTCTCCCTTCTTCCTTACTTCCACGGATTCTTGCTTGCTTCTTATTCCTTCCTGACTTCTCCTTCCTTGTTTCACTTATCCTGACTCTTACCCCCTCCAATTATTTCTCAAACTAATATGAAATGCTTTCCCAAATTCCACAAATTCCTAATATGCTGCATGGAATGCAGAAGTGAGTCCTTAATTGATGTGGGCATAGAGCTGGGTGCACTTTCTGGCCTAGGCTATGAATTTCATCCCATCTGTTAAAATATCTAAGGGGATAAAAATCTCAACCTTGAAATTCTTTGAGGAACAAACACTTCCCACCTGACAGCTTTGAGCCCCAGAGAGCATTTTGGTTTAACACAGTAATTTTCAACCCTTTTCATTTCATGGCACCCATAAACTAATTTCTAAAATTCTGTGGCACACCAAAAAATACATTTTTTGCTGATATGACCAAAAATAAGTATAATTTTTATTCATTTACACCAGACAGCTATTGTTGTGTTGGTGGTAGTTATTTTTTAATTTGACAATCTCAGGAAAAAGAGATCAGTGCCCCTGACTAAATAGTCAAGTATTGCATGTTTTTAAAATTCTTGCCGGCACACTGTTTGAAAATTGCTGGTCTAACATGTCATCTGTTGCCAGTTTCTCACTTGATCTAACAATGACAAGTCATATGCTCCTACCCTGGCTCTCCCTTAAAATGTATCTGTGTTTTGAATTTAAGTACTACATAGGGGAAAATATGAACTTTGCTTAAAAGCATCCTAGCATCTATCTTTTGCTCTTTAATCCTTAAATATAGCTGAGGGAAAATAATGCAAAATTTTTAAGCAATTTTTTAATGTTGAAGTTACATAATTAGTATATAGAGTCAAAATCCTTGGACATAGAGAGAGGACAGATTTTTTCATCTATTTCCCTCAAAGCAACAACCCTTCATGTGAGCTCCTATAGTAACCTGCAAGGACCTTGAGCTCAAAAAAACAGTGACTTTCATTAGCCTATCCTTGACACAGTGAACTTATCTATTAACACGGAGCCTCAAAATGTCACTAGAATTCATCCTAATACTAAAATATGGAAGCAGAAACCACTGTCATAGAATTATGGAATTCTAGAACCACTATACTCCTCAGAAACAATCTTCTATAACCTTCTTATTTTACAGCTAAGGAAACTGAGGACCAGACATTTTAAGTTGCTAATAAAAGATCTGAAAGCAAGCAGTGCTAGATAGAGCAAATTCCCTATTTCCTTTAATTTATTTTTCTTAAAGGTACACTATAAATAATTAGGAGAAGTAAGGCTGTAATAGTGTTATCTATTGATAATCACCCATGCTAGGCAGAGCATAGTACTTATGCTTCTTCTGTAGACTTAGAACAGTTAAAAGTGGATATCTTTTATTTAGACAATTGGGGAGATCTAAATAAGTTCTATAGCTTAGATAACAGAATAAAATCTATGTTAAAAGTTGTATGTGGTCATATAAGAAAATATCCTTGTATTGGGGAATTATATACAAGTATTTAGGGGTAATGAGACGTTATGTCTGTAGTTTACTTTTAGATGGTTCAGAAAGTGTGTGTGTGGGAGAGAGAGAGAGAGAAGTGGCTTGAATTAGAATAACAAAAAGATGAAAAGAAATGCACCAGACTAAGGATGTAATTTAAAGTAGTCAAAAGACTGGTTGATGGTTTAGACATACTATAGCTAAAGCAAAAAAGAATCATGGGACACTCACATATTTTTTTAGTTGGACTGAGTGATTGAGATAGGGAAGACTGGGGTGATGAACATGTTTGGTAGAAAGTAGCACCAAAAGTATGCCAAGAATTCTATTTTGTCCGTGCCATACTTCAAGTACCAACATTGAAATTATGTAGAGATATCAAGTATGTGGTTGGATATAAGAATCTGAAATATTAAAGGGAAGACAGGGATGGAAATATAGATTTGAAATTAATGTGATATTAAGTGCTTTTTTAAAATTTTATTTTATTAATATTATTTTTTAATCCTCACCTGAGGATATTTTCCCATTAATTTAAATATATATGTATATATATATATACTTTATTTTAGAGAGGAAGGGAGAGGGAGAGAGAGATAGAAACATCTATGATGAGAGAGAATCATTGATCGGCTGCCTCCTGCATGCCCCCTACTGGAGATCAAGCCTGCAACCCGGGCAATGTGCCCTTGACCAAAATTGAACCTGGGACCCTTCAGTCCACAGGCAGATGCTCTATTCACTGAGCCAAACCAGCTAGGGCTTTCCATTGATTTTTAGAGAGAGGGAAAGACAGAGAAAAATATTGATGTGAGAGAATACATCGATTGGTTGCCTCTTTCACCAGCCCCTACCAGGGCCCAGGCCTGTGAGGAACCTGCAACCAAGGTACATGACCTTGACCAGAATTGAACCCGGGACCCTTAGGTCTGCAGACAGACGCTTTGTCCACTGAGCCAAATTGGCCAGGGAGATGTGCTTTTGATGAAAAAACAAAAACACAGAGATTTGATTGTACCCTAGAAATACCTGGAGGTTACCTCATTTAAGAAGGGGCAGCAAAGAAAATGAACCATCACTATGCTATGTCTAGTTTTTACTACAGCTAGCACCATGAATGCTTTTCAAATTCATTTGATTGTATTATAGTCTTCCAAGAGGTCTGGAACATGAAGGTGACCATTGGTGATTCTATATTCATTTTTAGCTTATTGTTCCTGGGACATGACTGGAGGTGAAAGGAATGGAGAACATATGAACAGGGAAAGTCCGATATTTCTCAAAACAAATGTAATTCATTGAAATAGCATATACAGTGGGGCCTTGACTTACGAGTGTCCCGACTAATGAGTTTTTTGAGATACCAGCTGTCTCTCCGCTGATTTTTTGCATTGAGTTGACAGAGTAATTTGAGTTAAAGAGCTCCTTAACGAGCTTGGTCTCGGAACGAATTAAACTCGTAAGTCAAGGCCCCACTGTATAAAGCGGACATCTGTAATATTTTCAACAATAAAGATAAATTTAAAAAAGGAAATAGCATGTATATGACTTAACAGCAATAGAATTCCAAAATAAATATCCTTTTAATTTCATTATAATTCCTTCCTCAATATTCCTGCAAAGATAAATATATATAGCCTTGCTACTGACATAACCCTTCAAATAGTTTAAAATAGAACAGCATTCGGATTCCATGCCAAAGCAGATGGAACTGTCAGAGTAGGCAGTTAGTTATTAACGAAAGAGAAAGGAGGCAGACATCTGGTTAAGCCTGATTAAGTCAGGAAATGAAGTTTCAGTCACCCTGGGGAGTAACCAGCATCATTTTGGACAACATCCCCTCTAGTCAACAAGGCAGGAAAGTCAGCCTTACAATTACCCCAAGTGGTTACAGGCTTGGGGGGCGGGCTTCACAAAATGGCAAGGGGAAATTCCTTTCACTAAGTGCATGCATAGTAGAAGCCAAGATGAAGCAGAGGGATTCTTTTTACTAAGTGCATATATAGTAGAAGCCAAATAATGAAACAAAACTATGAAGCATGCACAGTAGAAGCCAAAATGGTGACCATAAAGGGGGAAGAGACTAACCTGGGAAAATCTGAGAAAAGGATCTGATTGGAGAATGGCACAAGATCTCAGAAAACCTAGGAA
Source organism: Myotis lucifugus (assembly GCF_000147115.1). Lineage (NCBI taxonomy): Eukaryota > Metazoa > Chordata > Mammalia > Chiroptera > Vespertilionidae > Myotis > Myotis lucifugus. The sequence goes on from NW_005871048.1 coordinate 9,160,477, forward strand.
AGAGATTGGATGGGGGTGGGGGGGTGGGGATGGCACAAACAAAAGCCTGGGAAAAGCCAGGAACCCAGCTCACATCCTCCTTGGGGCACATCCGTGTCCTTTTCTCTCTTGGACATGTACTTTTTGCCTTATTTTCTCCTAAACTCTAAGGGTCCCTGTAAGACTTGCAACCAGAGGAGCAGCGAGCAATGGCAGAGCACTCTTTTGCCTCTGTAACATCCTTTCTTGTGTCCATGCAGACACTACCATAAAGCCTGCCCACTCTCTGTTCCTCTGAGAGTGTACTATCTCTTTTTGCTCTAATAAATCTGCCACTATCATTTAAATCTCTTCTTACATGAGTGTCCCTGAAATTCTTCCCCCAAGACACTGTGGAAGAACTGCAGCCTCTGGTACCAGAAATATAACAAAGCCCTGGTGTTATTTCTAAAATTATAACACATTTATATAGCACTTTATAATTTATAAAGTCTTTTTAGCAACATTATCCCATTGTTCTTCCCCACAGCTTTGCAAGGTAAATAAGATATATATTATTATGAATAAGGAAAAATGACAGCCTCTGGAAATGAGGTAGCTTGTTTAAATTAAAATGACTATTTTAAGTGACAAGACTATGCTTAAAAGCTAGATCTTCTAACTCTGGGGCTAGTTCTCTTCCTCTGATACCATAAAGCTTCTTTCCTTTTTTTATAACATGGTTAAGTAGATATTTGTTTCCTCGATTTCATATTGCACAGAACTGAGTTAACTTACAGTGAAATGAATGCCTTGACATTATGAAATTATAAAATTATATATATATATATATCAGAAAGAGCTAAGATCAGAATTTATATTTCCCGAGTTGCTGTTTCCACTGATGATTCAGCTAGAGATGTTTATCACTGTAAATCACGGTTTTTGCTACATAAGTACTTTGAGCCAAAACCTCTGAGCAAAATATGCCTGACATAAATTCTCTTATGAATGGTTATAATTCAATTTCTTACCATATTTACTGCATTTTTTAAGTTTCCAAAGAGATAATGTTTATATTACATAAACGTGCATGTTTTTAAATACCTTTTGCAGAAGGAAGTTTAAAATTGCTGAAGCAGATGTGACTATTGCCAAAAAAAAAAATGAGGAAGTTAAACAAAACTAAATATAAAAATGTTAGAATATCAGATGTTAGAATGCTTGAGTGGATGCATTGTGGCAGTCACACTTGGGACATCTTACATTTTACATTTTGGAGACATGTTTTACACAAAGGCCCTATTTACTGAAAATGCTCTTATATGGGTATATGATGGGTGATCTATTTTTGTTTTAGAAGAGGCATGAGTGCAGTTTAAGACTAGCCCAAAGAATCACACTGTACTAGATGTTTATAGACACTGATAAAATTTCTCACAACCTATATACCTCATTAATACTGATAATTATGCTTAAAATAAGTTGAGTCCTATATGTATCATTATTCTCTTTTTACCAGAAGGAAATAGGTTCAGGGAAATTAAAATAAGTTTCCTATTATCACACAATTAATAAATGATGAAGAATTAGTAATTATTTAGCTTGTTTATATCTCTCAATGAAACAAATAACATATTTTGAGAAATCAAGTAAATTATAATAACTATTAGAAATGTTTTTTTTTATCATGGTTTCCCCAGGGCAGATGTCTGGCTGGGCCTATGCTCTTGCTGGAACTCATGCTGAATTAGCACCTCCTTCCTCTAGCCACACCCAGGGCTGAGAGCTGATCTTCACTTGCTTATGTTTACCTTTGAGACAAGAAATTTAGTCTCTAACATAGAAAACATAGGAAAAACTGAAAATGCAAAAGAATAATAGATTTATTTGCAGAAATAAACATGTTCTTGGAACTAAAAGCCAGAGCATGGCAGGTCTGCAAACACTCTGGATCTCTGGCCTTCTTCCACTTGACCTCTGCCTGTTCAAATTTGTTTTTTCTTTCCAAACTTCGGATAAAGCTAGCGATGGATGTGCTGCCTTTATTGGACGGGGTTTCATAGTCAGTCTTCCCAGCACTGAAAGGCTGAGGTTGAGAGACCTCTGTTTAAGTCTGTGAGAACATTACTAGTAAGTTCAGACTGCAGTTCTGTCTCAGCATCTGTGGGGGTGACCTCAGCCCAGGTGGCACAGAGCCCACGCTGGTGTCCGGGGTGTGCTCCCTGCAGGCCCAGCTCACCATAGATGCCTCTTCTCCTGAGTCTCTGCCACCTTCCCCGGTCCTCAGGCTAGAAGTTCTGGTTTCTCTCAGAATCTGAGATGCCTCTCCCCCCATGCGCTGTGCCGAAGCTTCACATAACTGGGTGGTTATTAGGGCAAAGTGGAAAGAGTAAAAAAAGAGAAAAATAATCAGGATTCCCCCAAAATTGTGGAAAATGGGCCCTGGCCCATTTTCCCAGGTCCTCACCAGAAACCAGTTTTCCGTGGCATTTTAGGAGCTTAATTCCTGTTCTGGTTGCAGCTTCAGGGTAGGTGCAGGGCCAGGAGAGAAGAGGGAATGTTCCCGTGCAGTGCCCCCCAGTCTGGCTCCGACAGCCCTTTGTCCAGTCCTCTCTGTGTCATTCCAGTCCTGCCGTGATTAGGAGGGAAAACCAATCAGCTCACCTCTAGGCTGCTCATTTGTCAGGTTCTATATATTTTTATTGATTTCAGAAAGGAAGGGAGAGGGAGAGAGATAGAAACATCAATGATGAGAGAGAATCATAGATAGGCTACCTCCTGCACGCCCCACAATGGGGATCGAGCCCGCAACCCGGGCATGTGTCCCTGACCAGAATGGAACCAGGGACTCCCCAGCCCGCAGGTCGACACTCTATCCACTAAGCCAAACCAGCTAGGGCATATGTCAGGTTCTGACTTCCCGCTCAGTCTGCCTGTGGCTGCTTCCTTTCCAGAGTCTGCAGTTTCTAGCCTTTTCGATTCTGTCCCTAGCTCGTGGTGATCATCAGTGAGGGGACGGCTGGCTGTGGACCTGCTCCACCTTGGTGGCTCCAGAATATTGTGTTATCTTTTTTTTTTTTTTAAAAGAAGAAAGGGAAGGAAGAAAGTGAGCCTGGACAGCAAGTAGACTTTCTTTAGAAATAAATGAACAGTGTCTTTTCTCATAGACCTTAGAAGTGCTCTGTTGGTTGGTATGAGGTACTTTTTGTTTTCCTCTCTGGGTATTCTTCCTGAAAAAGGTGGACGGAGTTGGCAGCACAGATATGGGGACAGAGGGTGAGCGTGCAGTCCCGGGTTTCGAGAGGCATGGTGTTCACACTGTTCTGCATTTGTGAGCCTCTCTCGCCTTGTGGTTCAGGATTGGCAGTAGGTGGGACCAGCTCCTCCTGTGCCTTCCTGATATGCCCGTCTGTTGGTCCTGCATGCCATTGTCAGTTGAATGTGGAGGGTCAGCAGGCCTCCAGGGCACTTAGTGAAGCCACCTGTCTGAAAGCCCTGGGTCCCTGAGTCACTGTGCGGAGAGGAAGAGCCACAGTGGTTCCCAGGCCCACAACATGGAACACAAATAGATTTACTGGGTTCAGACATTGGAAAGTCCGTTATTACCTTAACAGACACAGTCTTTGATGGGCAATTAGAATCTCCCGGGCTTAACCTCTGAGTAAGTGTTGGACTTTTGATGAGTTACTTTTCGTCTCTCATCTTGGTTTAACCTCCTGCAGAACAGAGCCGTCTCTGGAAGAAGAGAGCATGTAGAGATAAGGTAGTATTATCATCAAATTTTGAGCACCATAATGCCAAATACACAGAGAAAAAATATTAATCATCCCTTACCTTTGATAGAGTGTAAGCACCATTTCTGCAGTTGTGATCTGCAGATCATTTAAAAGCATAGACTTCCTACAATGGTGCCACCTTCCCTCTGATCATCACATGTCCTTGAATCGTGTCAGATATAAATATTGCTACCTCAGCCATTTCCCTCATTTCCATTTACATAAAATGTCTTTTTTTTATCCCTTTCCTTTTAGTCTGTGTGTATCTATTATTTTGATGTGCGTTTCTTGTAGACAGCATACATATGGGTCTTATTTCCTTATCCATTCAGCTACCCTATGTCTTTTGATTGGAGCATTTAAAGTGATTATTGATAGGGTAGTATTTATTGCCATTTTATTCTTTTAACTGTGTTCGTGTTGTTTTTTCTTTTTCTTCAAGAAGATCCTTTAATAGGCACTGTATTACTGATTTGATGGTGACAAACATTTTTAGTCTTTTCTTGACTGAAAAGCTCTTTATTTTTTTTTTCAATTTTAAATGCTGGCCTTGTTGGGTAGAGTAGTGTTGGCTTTAGTTTATTGCTTTTTATCACTTTGAATAATTTGTTCTAAACCTTTCTCTCCTGAAATGTTTCTGTTGAGAAATCAGACCTATAGTTGCTCCCTTGAAGGTAACTCTCTCTCTTGCTGATTTTAAGATTCTTTGTTTTTAACCTTAGTCATTTTAGTTATGATGTGTCTTGGTGTGGACCTCTTTGAGTTCATCTGCTTTGGGACACTCTGTGCTTCCTGGACTGGTGTGTCTTTTTCCTTCACCAGGTTAGGGAAGTTTTCAATTATTTCTTCAAATAGGTTCTCAATCCCTTGCTCTATTTGTTCTTCTTCTGTTACCCCTATGATGTGGATGTTGTTATGCTTCATGTTTCAAAGGTCCCTTAAACTATCCTCATTTTTTAATTTTTTTTTTTTTTTTTTTTGCTGCATTGAATGGGTGTTTTCTGCTACCCTGTCTTTGAAATTGCTTATTTGATCCTCTGTTTCATCCAATCAACAGTTTATTCCTTCTAGAGTATTCTTCATTTCAGATATTGTATTGTTAATTTCTGATTGGTTCTTTTTTTGTTTCTATTTCCTTTTTCATGCTATCTCTTTGTTTATGTTCTCACTGATTTCATCCATTCTTTTTCTAATGAGCATCAACATATCCACTGCTTTGATCTCTACATCTGGCAGATTGCTTGCCTCTACTTCATGTAACCTTTTTTTCTTTCTAATTTATTCTGTTCTTTCATTTGGGGCATGTTTCTTTGTCTTCCCATTGTGGCTGTTTCTTTGTTTCTATTTATTAGGTAGATATGCTTTGGTTCCCGCTCTTGATAGGGTGGCCACCATCTTAGACCTCTAACAGTGTATTTCCTTTTAAGAAGGAATAATATTGTATTGGTGGACCCACCTTGTGTTTATCCATTCATCCATCACTGGAATACCTGAGTTGCTTCAATGTTTAGCTATTGTGAATAACACTGATGTGAACATGGGTGTGCATATATTTCTTCAAGACCCTGCCTTCAATTCTTTAACCCTTTGCGGTCCAATGTTATTTTTGGAATTCAAACAGTCTGGTCCAAATTAATTGACGGGATTGAATGTTGAACTTTTTAATGTTCTTATTGCTTGACGTTGGACCTGCTCCTAGCGCGTGGTCTGTCGAGTCAGCCTCGAGGTTGGACTGAAAAGGGTTAAAATATATATTTTTTAAATTATATTTTATTGATTTTTTTTACAGAGAGGAAGGGAGAGAGATAGAGAGGTAGAAACATCGATGAGAGAGAAACATCGATCAGCCGCCTCTTGCACACCTCCTACTGGAGATGTGCCCGCAACCCAGGTACATGCCCTTGACCGAAATCGAACCTGGGACCTTTCAGTCCGCAGGCCGATGCTCTATCCACTGAGCCAAACCGGTTAGGGCTTCAATTCTTTAAGTAAATATCCAGAAATGGGATTGCTGGATCACATGGTAGTTCTATGTTGTTGTTTTTTTCTTGAGGAACCTGCTTTCCACAGCAGTTGCACCTGTTCACATGTTTAACTTGAGGGTACAACCATCTGTATATTGTATGCCCACCACCTGGCTTTCATTGTAAGAGTGGAATTAAAAGGTTGAAACAGACCACATCTTTAGACTTAAGGCATATGGAACCCATAGCTTGAGATTAGCCATGTGAGCTCAAGGACTCTACAGTGAGTCCATGGGTTCTCAGAGGCCTAGGAGCTGCTTCCTGCTGTGGGCAATTCATGGGTCTTCTGGGATGGGGCAGAGGAGCAAGAGCATGATTAGGTCATGCAGCTGCAATCTTATCATTGTGTCATGAAAGTTTAGTCCCTTTGTGTGTGGCTGACCCTAGCAGATGCCTCCCTCCATTTCTTTCCTAACAGAACTATAGTTCTATTCAGATGTTCCATCAGATATATGTTCACTGGCTTCCCAGGCAGGACTCTTCCAGCCTTTTGCCCCTAAGGCATGGTGAGCCAGGCTGGCTGGGGTGCAGGGGAGGGCAGAGGGCAGATAAAGAGCCCTCGGGTGGGTTGAAAATGCTATTAGATCCATTAAGGCTTTTAGGCATGAGAATGACATGATCTGATATATGTATATGTATATGTGTGTGTGTGTGTGTGTGTGTGTGTGTGTGTGTGTGTGTATGCACTGGCAGATCCAGTGTCTGGTGAAGGTCTGCTTTCTACTTGTAGACAGCTGTCTTCCTGCTGTAACATTACATGGTAATTTATATTTTTTAAAGATGACTCTGCAATTTTACATTGGAAATATTTGAGATGTGTCTTTTTCTTTTTCTTAAATTTATTGGGATGGCACTGGTTAATATAGGTTTCAAGTGTAAATTTCTATGATATATAATTTGTATATTTTATTGTGTGCCTACCACCCCAAGTTAAATAATCTTTCGGTTATATGTACATTTGGCTCCTTTATCCTTTACTACCATCCATGCCCGTTCCCACAGGTAACCATCATACTGTTTTCTGTGTCTATGAGTTTCAGTTTTATATCCCACATATGAGTAAAATCATGTGGTTCTTAGCTTTTTACGACTGACTTATTTCTCTTAGCATAATATTCTCATGTTGTTGCATATTGCATTTTTCATCTTTTCTTGTGGCTTGAGATGGGTCTTGAAAGCACAGGTAGGATTTAGACAGATGAAGAGGGTGAGGAAAGTGCTTCAGGTACAAAGAGTGGGCACATAGCCTGAAGGCAGGAGAGATGAAGGACCTAGCACACACCCTGCAGAGGCCTGGGGGGCAGGGCAGGGGAGCAGAAGACCCTCTATGGAAGGGACAAGGCAGAGGGGGAAAGGGACCATCCATAGAGGGAGCAGGGCAGGGGGAGAGAGGACCCTGTCCCTTCCGTGAAGGATCCCGTGTCCCCTGCCCTGCCTTCTCCATGGAGAATCCTGTGTCCCCTGACCTGCCTTCTCCATGGAGGGTCCCCTGTCTTCCCTGGAGGAAGAAGAGATAAAGACTGGAGACCTGAGCACAGACCTCCCAGAAGCCTATGAATGAGGGGACAGGGCAGAGAAACAGAAGACCCTACATGGAGGGGGCAGAGTAGGAAGGACAAAGGACCCTTCATGCAGGAGGCAAGGCAGGGGGACAGGGAACCCTCCATGGAGAGGCAGGGTACTGAAACAAGGGACCCTTGCCTGGAATAATAGTGTTGTTAATTTGCCATTTGCTTGGAATGTTGTTGCTTTTTAATTTGTCTAACTAAGAGATATTATCCTGTATGCTATTGGTTTGTGAAATGCCTACTCTGAGCCTTTGTTAAACAAATTGCTGGGCAAAGACTAATCAATCTCTGAGCATAATTTTGATTCCCAAAACAAATAAAACATAAATTTATATACTATTTGAGGAAATAAAGCTTTTTCTCCTCTTTCTCAATAGTAACATCTCTCATTGTAGTGTGCGCCTATAGGAATCAGGAATGTAATATCTGTTACTGATCTATCCTCTCCTATATAATAAAAGGCTAATATGAAAATCGACTGAATGGTGGGACAACTGGTCGCTATGATGTGCACTGACCACAGGGGGCAGATGCTCAACACAGAGCTGCCCCCTGGTGGTCAGTGGGCTCCCCCAGGGGAAGTGCTGTTCACCCAGAACCCAGGCTCATGGCTGGCAAAGCACAGCGGTGGGGGCAGGAGCCACTCTCGCCTCCGCAGCAGCGTTAAGGCCCCCGTGGGCGATTTCCGCCTCCCGGAAGTGGGCTTAAGCTGGCATTCGGACTTCCCCCAAGGGTCCCGGACTGCAAGAGGGTGCTGGCTTGGCTGAGGGACCCCCCCCCCCCCCCCAGTACATGAATGTCGTGCACCGGGCCTCTAATGTTATATAAATGCCAAAATTACAGTTGTATTTATGGCCAGTAAGTAGAGCCTATAAACATTATTAAATTGTTTTAAAAATAACAGAGAATAGTTATCTGGGAGGCACAAAAAAAGAAATTGCTTTGTTGGAGATTGTTAACCTAAAAATAAAATATCTTTCAAAGGGGCAACAAGCATTTATTTGAGATAAAAAAAAAATCTATTCAGAAAGCACTGATTTAGATAGAAGCCCACAAAATATTCTGATAAAGAGACAAAGGCAAGGGGTGTTTATGAGAAAGGGAAGGACAATTACATCAGTAGAGGAAGGCCTTTCTATGAGTACAGAAAAGCTAACATAGTGATATTAATTCTAAACAATTTTCAGTCTGTGAGTCATCAGTCTTATAATATCTGCTTTCTTATTATCTTTGCAAATAGTTTTTTGGGACACAATGTTGTTTCAGGCCCAGTCCAAAGGTGATTTTGCCCTAATTTAACATTCCAAAGATTTGAGGCATAAGACGTGCGGGGCAGCAACTCTGGAATGGCAGCTCTGGCTCCATTTTAAAGTGGTTCCATCTATTATTATTTTTTTTTTTTTTTACAAGACTACCTCAAAGATTTTCCTCTTATATTGTCTGCCTGTGGGGCCCCTCAGGTGATTCCAATGTAAACCAGGGTGGAGAAGTACTGTGTCAGATGATCTTTAAGCTCCCTTCCTGCTCCAAAATTAGTTGTTTCTAATAATAGAGTTACATTTTTGTTTCATTCAAATAGTTAAATTTAAACATTTGCCAGTTATTTGAATTTATTTTTATATTTTCATTATTTAACTCTCAGGAAGGATATTCAAGTCAAAATGTAAAAGTGTCTCCTGTTACAATACTTATTTGTAAAACAAACAAATCTAAGCAAAGAAGAAACTTTAAAAAATAAGCCTGTGAGCAGAATTCAAAATTATGTGTAGATAAGGGGCAATAAATTTCCAAGTTAATTAAACCTAGACTTTTAAGAAAAGATGAAAACAAAACTGCACAGCCAGGAAATATAAAAATTAGAATAGATCCCTGAGGAAACCCAGGCAGGAAAAATTAAGGACATTTTTATGTAGAGTTGGTGTCAGGAAACTTAAGGAAAAAGAATGGAAAAAAAGAGATTAAACCAATGGTATAGCAAATGAAGAGATGGTGCAGGTGACCTGGGAGAGAAGCTGGGTGAAAGGCATGAATTATGAAGGAAGGCGCTGCCCTGAGAAAAAGAAGCTCAACCTCTTCACTAGAGTTAGAGGGAACAGCAAACGGTCCAGGCCTTAGGGGTTGAGGGAGAGACCATCACATCTTCATCATCAACTAGGTCATTTAAGAACAATTTATGTCAAAATAACCATTATAGATGTACCTAAGGAACATACAATACATATGAGGCTCACTGGACTCACTACCAATTCACATTTAAAAAAAGATCAGAAAGCCCTAGCCAGTTTGGCTCAGTGGATTGAGTGTTGGCCTGTGGACTGAAGGGTCCCAGGTTCAATTCTGGTCAAGGGCACATGTCTGGTTGCAGGCTCGGTCCCCAGTAAGGGGAGTGCAGGAGGCAGCCGATCAATGATTCTCTCTCACCATTGATGTTTCTGTCTGTCTCCCTCTCCCTTCCTCTTTGAAATCAATAGGCTCAGAGCAGGCATTTCACAAACCAACAGCATACAGGATAATATCTCTTAGTAAGACAAAATATTTTTTTAAATGTTTTAAAAAAAGATCAGAAATATATTTTTAAGAAAAGGTAGCCCACGGAAGCCACCTTTCCCTTATATTACTTGACATTCAAGAGCCTTTAAAACAACATAGTTAATATACCAGAGCAGCATATATTTGGGATGGCAATATGCCAGAGCAGCATATATTTGGGTGGTTTATAGAAACCACCTTCTCCTTATATTACTTGACATTTTAGAACATTTTAGGTTTTGATGTCTAGTTGTTAATGTTCCACATTCTTCTTCTAAAAATGAGGTTCACATGGCCATTGTGCAGAACATTTGTAAGACAAAGGAAAACACACTCCCTGAGAGACCTCCAATCCCAGCACCTTGATATAAATATCAATAATATTTTTGGCATTTATATTTACATTTTTTCATATGAAGTTTGTATGAATTTGCAACCTTAACTTTAGATGTGCAAAAATGGAAGGCAAGATTTGGGCCCTCATGATCTGCATGCCCTGGTGTTAGGTCTATGACTGTGTTACTTTACACAACAAAAGGGAATTAAGGTTGCAGATGGAATTAGGTTGCTAAGCAGTTAACAAAATAGGGAGATTATACTGGGCTACTTGGGTGGAAATGGAAGTAGAAAAGGAAGTCAGAGAGATGTGACTGTTAGGAAGAGGCAGGAGAGATTCGAATCATGAGGGGGACTCAACCTGCCACTACTGGCTTTGATGATGTAGCATGGGGATCATGAGCCAGAAGGAGTTTAGAATATGCTACCCCAAATATATGTTGCTCTGGCATATTGACTATTTTGTCTTTAAGGCTCTTGAAAAACAGCAAATATAAGAAAAATACTTAGATTTTTCTTTAAAAGCAGGGGATGAACTACCTATATGAAAGATGTCCTCCCTATACCATAAGAAAAATACATTCTAATCATCAAGGACAGGAAGTTGAGATAAAGAGAATTCTATATAAACAGACCTTGTTAAAATAATTCTTATCTTCCTTAAGCCTGCCCACATAGCTGAGTCACCTTTTCACAATTGCCTCTCTTTGTTCTAATATAAAAGTGAATTGGTTTCACAATTTCTTTGGGTCTTTGTGCCTCATGAAAGCTCCTAAGTCATGAAAAGCTTGTTGAATAAATGTGTATGCTTTTCTTCTGTTGATTTGTATTATGTCAATTTAATTCTCAGACCCAGCCAAAAGGAACCCTAAGAGGTTTTGTAGGGAGCAGCTATAGGGTCAAGCTTCGGATTGTCCTGTGGCAGGGCCACAAACAAGTCCCAGCATGGAGGGCAGAGCCCTCCTAGCATAATTAAGCTTGACTTTATAGTCCTCCCTTGTTCCTTCCTAGGTAGTTAATGGGCTGTGGGAGGTGCAGCAAGTGCTGCCAAAACAAGCTGAAACTTGCAAGATCAGTGTAAACATGTTGACCACTTCCCTTGTTTTGCTTTGTGTGCTCTGACTATAAAATAAAGCTTCAGCTTACAGGCTGGGTCTCTCTGTGTCCTCATCCAGGCACAAGTGATCCACCTAGCCCCAACTGTATTCTCTTACTCTGTCTTCTTTAATCCTTCACCGCCCCTCCTCAGGTTCAAGTTTTAATAAAGATAACCGTTTGCCATCCCTACAAGTGCCCTCTAGAACAGTGATGGCGAACCTTTTGAGCTCGGCGTGTCAGCATTTTGAAAAACCTTAACTTAACTCTGGTGCCGTGTCATATAGAAATTTTTTGATATTTGCAAACATAGTAAAACAAAGATTTATATTTTTGATATTTATTTTATATATTTAAATGCCACTTAACAAAGAAAAATCAACCCAAAAAATGAGTTCGTGTGTCACCTCTGACACACGTGTAATAGGTTCGCCATCACTGCTCTAGAAGATGGGAACAGCCCTCTGTTGATAGCCAGCAAGTAAATAACAACCACATTCCTGCACTGATAAATTGGTTGTATCCCTTAAAGGACTTTTGCTTCCCATCTTGGTATCTTGGCATTTCCCAGAGGTTGGGTCACTGATGGTCTTTATTCTTATACAGGGTCCGTCTCAGGCTAGTAACCTCACATAAAGTAGCAGCCAGCTGGGTGGGTAATACATTTCCCCAGGCTTTTAAAGTCAGGCTTCATAAAACTGGATATTGGGTGAATTTCTTGCTTTCCATACGGGAAACAACTCTTTTTTTTCTCTCTCCCAATTTGGTTCTTTGATTCTGATCAACCTCTGGGAAATAGGTTATACAGAAACAAGGATGGAGCAAGGGAGCACTTATGATCCTATGGTAAAATCCTAGGCAAGAGATGATAGGACTTGAACCAGCGCAGAAGTGATAAATGGTTGCATTTTGAATACTTTCAAGGGTAGAACCAGTGATTTGACATGGGGTGTTAAGTCAAATATAAGCAGGTTTGTCAGGACTCACCTGCCTTCACATACCTCATTATTGGGAGTCCAAAGGGACCATTACTAGTAAATGACTTAAGGGAACATTTCACATCTTGAAACTAGAAATGAGAGTATAAAGGTTATCACACATGAGAATTTAATTTTAGTAGTTAAAGACTTGGTTCTCCAACCTAAATCTACAGCCAATATTTATTTATTTTTTTTGATTCGTCTCCTTTTCTACGGTCTTTGGGTTTTGATTATCTTCCAATTCCAGCTGGCATAAGTGCCAGTTCTTTCCCCTATCCTGCATCCATCACCCGTGCATGGTTCAGCCTTTTCTTATCCCTCCCTTACAGAAGTAGTCCAAAAGAAATGATGGCTGCTGTTTGCAGGGGAAGAGAATACAACGTCGTTGAAAACAGCCCTCTATTCTATTCAAAAACTTGACTTTACATTACTGAAAACCGAATAGTGAAATAAAACACTTTAAGAAATACAATATTGCTCTATGACTGTTAGTGGTAAATCTACTTTATTGGTGGAAGTAACGTAAAGTATTAATAAATTAAAAGAAGCAGTATCATTTTGGGCAAGTAGAATTTCCGCTTTCGTTGTAAGGCGGACTTCATTTTGGCTTTTAAAAAACTGCGGGCTCTACTGCTGTTATCCAGGAGCTGTAAAAACTTGGGCAAGGTAGTTTACTTTTACTTTCTCTGCCCCCCCCCCGCCCCCCCCACCCCCCATCCATAAAATCTCAACCCTCCTATTGCCTCCTGATCGTAGGGGCCTTGGAAAACTCAAAACCTCATTTAACAAAAACTTGGTGTCTACTGTACGCTTGATGCCGGGAGAAATACCAAGTACAAGATACAGGACACAGGTCCCTGCCTTTTTAGAGCAAGAAGTTTGCATGAATCGGGCAAGAGTGAATCCAATTTTCAGTCAGTGCAACATCTCCTGGGTTGGCCTTTAGCTATCACGTACATCAGCTGCTGACAACTGCTGTGAACACTCACCCAGCAAATTCTTCAAGGGCCATGCTAAGGCGGAAAAGGCTGAATTCCATCTTATTTTCGCTTTTAAAGAAGTGAAATTAAGGACGGTTCACTGGCTTTGCTACTGCGGCGTTTTCAGAGGGTATTCCTTTACCTGCCCCAGCGCCGCTAAGCTAACCTCACAGTTCCCCACCCACAAGCCACACTTCCCAGTCTGGTTCTTGGTGGAAGGTCGCACTGGACATTGACCAATGGGCTCGTTCCTTCTCCGCGGAGGGGCGGGACCGTGGGGCGTCAACTTCGGAGGCCCGCCCCCGGACGTGGCGTGCGTGCGTGGCGGCGCGCGGCGCGAGCCGGGTTCTTTGGGCGTGTGGCGCCCCCCTGGCGGCAGCGGGGACTCAAGTGTGAACAGCCGGAGCTGCGTCCCCGCCATGGACCCGCAGAAAGAGGCGCGAACACCCCGGGACCCGGTCGCGCGGCCGCCGGCCTCGCGGTCTCAGACGCCGAAGGAGGAGGAGCGGCGGGAGAGCGGCGAGGCGCCGGCGGCGGCCCTGGGCGAGGAGGCGGACGACAGTGCGGACGGGCTGTGGGAGCTGCCGGTGAACCGCTGAGCGGAGGCCCGAGTGCAGCCGGTGCAGGTGACGGGGAGCGGGGAGGAGGAGGAGGGGCGCGGGGCGGGGCGGCTCCGGGGAGGCTGCGGGGCGCTCCCCGACGAGCGAGGAGCGCCGGCTCAGGCGTCGCAGCGCTTGGGGTGCGGGCCCGCTGGCTGACCTCGCAATTACGGAGCACACTTGTCACTGCTTTTGAGTAAGAAGCCGCTTATGTAGGTTCGCTGTTATGTAGCCTTACTCCCCGCAAGACCCGGAGCGCGTCACGTGATCAGCGGACTTCAGTTCTCCTGTCAAGAAACTTAAGAGTGATGGGAAAGAAGGCTTAATGGCAGTAATACTTGTAACTGTTAACACCGTTATGCATAAGCGACAGTCATCTCACAAATAAAAACAAAACAGAATGCATTAGAGGACAGAAACAAAGTGGCTATAGAGGCGTTGAAGATTATATTCAGAATTCTAAATTCCCTCGGAAATATTTACTGAGCACCCACTGTGTGCCAGGTCCTGGGGATGCAGGCATTTATGGATAAAACAGACGTGGCCTCTCACAGTCCGAGGACGAGATTCTGGACTGAACACGCAGCACCACCACCAGCTCACATTATTGAATGCTCACAACGCGCGCAATTGTGTGGGTACTTGTCAGGAGGGTTGTGAGGATTGCTTTCCCTGCTTGTTCGAACTTTTTGCTATTGAGATACACGATTCTCTTCCCGTCCTGGGTGTTCTGGATCCTTTTCCTTGGTTACTGAAGGTCTCCATCTATCACCTAGCTCACTGTTGCCCTCCACAATGTAACTGTTAGGCGGTGCCCCTGCGTCCTCACCTTGGAATCACACTGCGCTTAGTCACCAGATGTACACTGTCCTGAGTTGGCTCTCACTAAAGCCACCAGTAATATGCATAAGGTGAAATCCAACGGATCCCTTTCTGTTCAATTCTTACTAGACTTTTTGGCAGCATTCTGCAGTTGAATACTCACTTCTTTTTTTATATATATATAATTATCACTTTATTTTTTAAAAATGGTACAGCCGCTTTATTTTTATTTATTTATTTTTAATCCTCATTAGAGGATATTTTTCCATTCATTTTTAGAGAGAGTGGAAGAGAGAATAAAAGACAGAGAGCAATATTGATATGAGAGAAACACATTGATTGGTTGCCTCCTGCCCACACCCGGACCAGGGCCCAGGCCCAGGAGGAGCCTGCAACCAAGGTACATGCCCTTGACTGGATTAGAACCCCGGGACCCTTTAGTCCGCAGGCCATTGCTTTATCCACTGAGCCAAACCAACGAGGCCCAGGCAATACTCACTTCTTGAAACACGTTTTCTGTGGCTTCCCTTTGGTTTATCTGACTTCTTTGCCCTAGTCTTTTTTTCCTATTCTGCTTTAACTCTAAATGTTGCACTTCAGGTCATGATTCTAAATTCTCTTCCAATACCACACGCTTCCCACAAGTGATGTTATCAGTTTTTATGGGTAAGTTATCGCCTCTAACTCCAATATCTCTAGCCCAGCGATTTTCAACTTTTTTGATCTCATAGCACACGTAAA
>NW_005871048.1:9176367-9187758 GCF_000147115.1 Myotis lucifugus
CACGAAGTTTCAATCACACTGTACATGCGCGCCCGCACCAAGGTATTTTGTGGAAGATCCACACTCAAGGGGCCAAAGAGCCGCATGTGGCTCGCGAGCCGCAGTTTGCTGACCACTGCTCTAGCCCATACCCTTCTCCTGGGTACCGGACCTGTGCATTCCTTTAACCATTGTTTATTGAGTGCTCTGCTGATCACTGGTGATACAGTGGAGTCAGTGTCCACATGGAGTGTTCAGTCTGGTATTGGATACAGATAGTAAACAAGAAACCAAATACATAATTACAGTTTTGAAAAAACACCCAGCAATGAAGAAAAGGAATAGGTTGCTATGATAAAAATAGAAGGGGGGGTGGTGTCAGGAAAGATTTCTGAGGAGATAGCATTTATATTGAAAGTTGAAAGATGGGAAGGATTCAGCCAGGAGAAAAGCATTCCCAGGAGACTAGGACAGACCGGCTGACGATCTGTACCACTTGAGTGCTTGGGGTATCCTACTGGGGACATCTTGTTCTTTTGCCAGGGCTGGATTGTAAGACCTCAGAAGAAGGCATCTGGAGTGTAAGGAACTTTTTATATTTTCTAAGTGTACTATGTATAGTAGAACCTTAATAGACTTTTGAGGAGGATGGATAATTTGTGTCTAGAAGGCACCATTTATATGAACAGAAGGGGCATTGAATATAATTTATTTAAACAAGCTGTCTAAGGGTGTTAGATGATAAGACTTAAAAATGCTGAAAGAAAAGTGTTTCAAATATAAATCCAGGGCTAAAGTATCATGTGAGCTTTATTATATAGTTTTCAGTCTATTTAAAACTGCTAATTATAAGTGTTGTATATACTTTAAAAAAGTAGTCTCCTTTGTTTAGCAAAGGGTTATAACTTTTCTGATCTGCTTCCCCCCTTTAATAGACTTTACTTTAAAAAATATATTTTTTATTGATTTTTAGAGAGAGAACGAGCAAGGGAGAGGGGGAGAGAGAGAGAGAGAAACATCTTTGTGAGAGCAAGACATTGATTTGCTGTGTCCTGCTGCTCCCTACCAGGGATCAAGTCTGCAACCCAGGCATGTGCCCTGCCTGGGAATCAAATGGTCCACTTTTTGGTGCATGGGATGGCCCAACCAACCTAGCCATATCATCCAGGGCAGTAGACTTTACTTTTTAAAGAGTACTTTTAGATTTACAGCAAAATTGAAGTGGTAGGTATGGAGATGTCCCATATAACCCTTGCTCCTACCCAACCATGAATAATTTCCTTCATTATCAGCATTCCTCACCGGAGTGGCACATTTTTACTGTTCATGAATTACACTGACACATCAGTATCACTCAAAGTTTATAATTTACATTAGGTTAATTCTTGGTGGTGTGCATATTTTAAGTTTGGACAAATTTTAATAATATATATCCACTATTATAGTATCATAGAGAGTATTTTCATAAAAATCCTCTTTGCTCTGCATTTTCATCTTTCATACCCCTAGTCTGATCTGCTTTTGAAAAATAAAAATGACTTGCTGGATTTTAGCTTGTTTTCAGTTACATTTTGTTAATATTTTAGGGTTATGATTCATGCATGCAATATTTCTGCATGTAGCTTTTTCTAGTAAATTTTTCTACCTTTTAAAAGCTCTTCTCCCTGTTGGCATGCTATGCATTTTGTTTGTTTTAATTGTTTAGAATACAATTCTAGAAATATGAAGACTATCAGGCAGTGGTTCTCAACCTTCCTAATGCCGCGACCCTTTAATACGCCGGGTACTGGTATGTGGGCGGACCCGCCTGGAGACGGATAGAGGAGCGGTGTCTCAGTTCCTAAGACCATCGAAAATATGTGTTTTCCGATGGTCTTAGGCGACCCCTGTGAAAGGGTCGTTCGACCCCCCAAAGGGGTCGCGACCCACAGGTTGAGAACCGCTGCTATTAGGTGTTATCAATACAATATAAGGTAATTGATGGCTCTTTATATTTTATTTTATTAGGCTGTTAGAGTCTTATTAGTTTTCTGTGTGAACATTTATGCTTAAAATAGTTTTAAAAACGAAAAATCATTCTTAGATTTGAGTGATCACTAAATCACAATTTTTTGGCCATTTATTTAAAATAGTATTTATTTCTCTAAACACATAACTAGCCTCCATGTATTTGAATGTTTTTGGGTGTTTTTACTGTAGTTGATTTCTAATTTCATTCCACTGTAATCTGAGAAGATGCTTGATATGATTTCAGTTTTCTTAAACTTGTAAAGACTTGTTTTGTGTCTTAACATGTGGTCTATCTTTGTGAATGATCTATGTGCACTTGAGAAGAATGTATATTCTTCAGCTTTGGGGTGAAATGTTCTATAAATGTCAGTTAAATCCATCTGATCCAGTGTGTCCTTTAGAGTCACTGTTTCCTTGTTAAGTTTTTGTCTGGAAGATCTATCGAGTGAAGTCAGCGGGGTGTTAAAGTCTCCTACTATGTCTGTCTCTTAAAGTCCTCTAGAAGTTTTTTGTTTTTTTAATATATTTACATGCTTCTATATTGGGTTCATATATGTTTACCAGGGTTATATCCTCTTATTGGATCGATCCCTTTAGTATTATGTGAAGTGACCTTAGTTGTCTCTTGTGATGGCCTTCATTTTAAAGTCTATTTTGTTGGATATAAGTATTGCTACTCCAGCTTTTTTTTCTTTTCCATTTGCATAGAAAATTTTTTTCCATCCCTTCATTTTCATCCAGTGTGTGTCTTTTGTTTTGAGGTGGGTCTCTTGTAGACAGCATATAGTTGGGTCATGTTTTTATATCCATTCAGCTATCCATGCCTTTTGATTGGAACATTTAATCTATTTACATTTAGGGTTATTGATAGGTACTTATTTGTAGCCATTTTAATTCTGTATGGCTAGGTTTCTCTCTCTGTTTCTTCTTCTCCTTACAGCAATCCCTTTAGCATTTCTTGTAATGCTGGGTTGGTGGTGATGTACTCCTTTAGCCTTTTTTGTCTGGGAAGCTCTTTATTTGACCATCTGTTTTGAATGATAGCCTTACTGGATATAGTAATCTTGGTTTCAGATTTTTGCTTTCCATTACCTTGTGTACTTCATGTCATGCCAAAAAATCTTCTGGCCTGTAGAGTTTCTGATGAGAAATCAGGTGTGTCAGCCTTATTAGAGCTTCTTTGTAGATAACAGTTTTCTTTTCTCCTGTTGCCTCTCTCTTTGTCTTTAATTTTTGGCATTTTAATTATGATGTGTCTGGATCTGGGCCTGTTTGGGTTCTTCTTGCTTGGGGTTCTCTGTGCCTCCTGGACTTGTGTGACTTTTTCCTTTACTAGGTTAGGGAAGTTTTCTGCCATTATTTCTTCAAACATGTTCTCTATCCCTTTCTCCCTTTCTGGCATACCTGCTATTTGAATATTGTTATGTTTCACATTTTCCCACAGCTCCTCCTGTTTTTTAATTGTTTTTTCTTTTTGGTTCTCTGAGTGAGTGATTTTTTTCAACCCTGTCTTCTAATTCACTGATTCGATCCTCAGCTTCTTCTAATCTGCTGTGTATTCCTTCCAATGTGTTCTTTATTTGTGCTATGTCATTCTTTATTTCTGTTTTCATATCTTTTCGCATGTTGTTGAGCATCTTTACCATCATTATTCTGAACTCTGTATCAGATAAATTTCTTTTATCCATTTATCTCTTCTTCTTTCATTTGGGGGTTGTTTTTTAGACTCCTCATTTTGGCTGCTTGTTTAGGTAGATTGCTCTGCCTCTCAATCTCTAGTGCAGGACAGTGTCAAATGCTGCTTCTGATTAGGCAAAAACTCAAAGACTCGAAGTTTCCAGAGACGCCTCTGTCTACAGCAGCGGTTCTCAACCTGTGGGTCGCGACCCCTTTGGCAGTCAAACGACCCTTTCACAGGGGTCGCCTAAGACCATCCTGCATATCAGATATTTACATTATGATTCATAACAGTAGCAACGAAAATAATTTTATGTTTGGGTCACAACATGAGGAACTGTATTTAAAGGGCCAGAAGGTTGAGAACCACTGGTCTATAGAATGATAGGATTTTCAGGAGTTTTTTCAACAGGGTGGTGCAATTGCTTCTGCTTGGAGGCTAATTGTTATTCTCAGTCTCTTATAGGCCTGAGCAACTCCACACCATGGGCAAGATGTTTTCCCGATAGGGTGGATCAACTATCTTCCCCCCCAGGCAAGGTAGCCTGTATAGCAAATGTCTGCGTGAGAAAGATGACCTCCACAGCGTGAGGGAATGGCTCAGCATAGGAAACCGGGGTGTCTGCCTCCTGAGCGCTAACCCCAAAGCCCCCAATCCTGGCTTCTGCTCATACAGCTCCAGTCCACTCTGCCCTCTCTGTCAGAGCACAAGGTGGTGGCTCGACAAGGAATTTTGTGTATTGGCCCTTGAAGAGGGTGCCTGAATTTCCAGCTGTATATTCCCTGGCAGACAGCAACCCTGCTGCTTTTCACAGCCAAATGTTATGTGGGTACTGTTCTCAGTTCTGGTGCTTTCTGCTGGGGGGCCCAGCTTGGGGGTTAGACTCCAGAGTTCTCAGTGGCAACCCCCACAGCTGAGATATCTCTCTGGAACTTCAGTTGCTGTCTGTTGGAGCCCGGCCAGCCCTTTTGTGCCTCTGCCCCCCTACCAGTCTCTCTGTGGTCTCCACTCTCGGTCCTCGGTTATTAGGGTTCTCTCTAGCAAGTCTTCTGTTGATTATTCAGGAAGTTTTTCTATATTTTAGTTGTAATATCAGTTTGGTCCTGGGAGCATGTCTGTGTAATGTCCACTTACTCTGCCGCCATTTTTAATCTTTCCCCCAAGGTAGTTTGAAATAAAGATTGTTGAATTGGTATCTAATTAGAATTAGAAAACAAACGGTTTTGGTAAATTTAAAATCAACTAGGTTAGCCCTGGCCAGTGGGGCACAGTTATTTGGAGCATTGTGTCATACACTGGAGGTTGTGGTTTTTAATTCCTGGTTAGGGCACAGAACCAGGTTTCAAATTCTATCCCCAATGGGGGTGCATATGGAAGGCAAGAGATCACTCCATGTCTCTCTCTCTCTCTCTCTCTCTCTCTCTCTCTTTCTCTCTTCCCCTTTCTCTCCTTCTCTTTCTAAAGTCAATAAAGAAACAAACATATCCTAAGGTGAGGATTAAAAAATTAAAATCAACTAGGTTATTGATGATAATTTTTAGGGTTAAAAACTTAGATAATCTGCAAGTTTAATTTTTTGTGCATTTCAAAAGTATCATATTCCTAAGAGAAAATTATTAAGGTAATGTTCTCTTTTCTGTTAGTATAGAAAATATGTTTACTCTTTGAAGTAGTTCATTAGTAATATATGTGGAAAGCTAACTGATTTATAGATTGCTTTGCAAGCTAATCATATCTTTAAAGTTGAGCAAAGATGATATATGTCAAAAGGGAATTTTTTTCATAATCTTAATTAAATCTCCAAGGAGGAGTGACCAATTTTAAAAATCACATTAGAGCTTTCTAAATGTTTGATTTATATTCCCCAAGAAAAATAAGAGTTAGTTATTACCCTCTGATAGAAGTTTTCTTCAAAGAACATCAAAGCATATTAATTCTTTAAAGTATATTTGCCCGAAATTAATAATTCATAATTCTGTTAGTGCTTATGTAGTGAGAAAACATATTCGGAAGTAGTATAGTCTAAAATTTGTCATTACTTAAAGAGTTCACAGGTTACAAGTGCTTTTACATCTATATTTTTATTCAGTACATAAGACAGCTTTATGAATTAAATAGTTATTCCCTTTTATAGTCTCTCAAGGTCAGATGACTACTAAGAAGTATAGCTGCTTTAGCTTTCATATTTTTATTAGTATAGTATACCAAATAATAATGAATTATACTGAAATGAATAGTATTGCTGCTTTTGTTTTCCTGTTGCATATAATAAATACTTTGAGGGGAGTATTTGTCTTATAATCCATCAATTCTTCCATTTTCCTTTGTCCATGACTACTTTTAGTTACTTTGGGATGAGCAATTTTTTTTGGGGGGGGGGGGAAGCAGTGGGGAGAAGCAATTTTAATTATTGTCTTTTTTTTTTTTTTTTTTTTTAAGATAGATAGAGCTTTTATCTCTTGAATCCTTTACCTGCCTATGGTCAGCGTCTCATTTGTATTAGTGGCATCTCACTTTTCAGTCAGAAAGGCAAATTTGTCAAAGGGGAGGGGTTGGGGAGTGGAGAGCACTACTTTAGACCTCTGGAGCACAGGTCTCTGAAATCTCATTTAAAGATATTTATTCTCTTTATAGAGTTGCTTCTTTTCCTATAACATGATTTTATTTTCTAAGCTTATCCTTCCTCTACTCCTGAAGTCAGTTATAAAATAATAGTATAGTGATAAAAACAACTTTTGGGAGTATGAAAATGTTATTATTTATATTTGAAGCAATCAGACATACAAGTTATTTTTTTCCTCTTTATGAGGTAAAAGTTTACTATAATATTAATAAAGAAGAGCTGTTTCTTTTTTTTTATTATTTAGAGGATTATTTTTCTTTTTTTGTTTTGTTAATCCTCACCTGAGGCTATTTTTTCCATTGATTTTTAGAGAGAGTGAAAAGGAGGGAGGAGTGAGGGAGGGAGGGAAGGGGGGGGGAGAGAGAGAGAGAGAGAGAGAGAGAGAGAAAGAAACAAACATCTACATGAAAGAGACACATTAATTGATTGTGTCCCGAATGTGCCCAGACTGGGTCTGGGACGAGGGATAGATCCTGCAACCAAGGTAGGCATCCTTGACTGGCCAGGGCAGAGCTGTTTCTTTTTTAATTGGTTTTAGAAATTTAAAAACTAGTTTATTATAAAGATTATATTCCTTTAAAATGACAGTAGAGGGCACTGTGGTATTTAGTTTTTTAAAGCTTGTTTTAAAATCACCAAGTTGTTGGCATTTTTATGTGTAATAGTGTCTATTCAAGTAATCTATTGAAGGCTATGAAACTCTTTGTTCTTTGCTTTTTCACTCTGTTGGGACTATAACAATCTTGTTGAGTATTGGGAAATCTGAGGTGCACTATTTTTCTGTGTTCTGCATTTGCTTTTTTTTATATAGGTAAAAGAAATCCTTTTAAAATATTAATTCGTGTAAATCTATTCACTAATCCTTACATGTTTTTCTCTATGAGATTTTCTTGTTTAAAATTAGTATTATGAGAAAAGTAGTTTTGGTGGATCTTATCTAAGGCATTTAATTAAATTTTTGAAAAATGTTTTTTTGTAGGTTCTAGCATCTCTGGTCATATGCCAGCTACAATTTCATTTGCCTACAGGTTGGCAGAGATAGCATGCCCAGAGTGACAGATTATCCTTGTATTATAGCATTCACTTCAGAGCCAGTCAATCTTAGTCTGACAGGAGTCCTACATATTTATTCCTATAATCCTTAATGAGAAAAGAAAAAAAACAACCCATAGATTTTATAAAAATTTCCTCAGGGAAATTATTCAAAAATTTTACTTATATTTTAAGAATATAATTAACATTAAGTGGGTTGTATATATTTTAAAGAAGATAAACCACAATGATGGAAAACAGTACAGTGGGGCCTTGACTTACGAGTGTCCCAACTAACGAGTTTTTTTGAGATACAAGCCGTCTCTCGGCCGATTTTTGCTTTGAGTTGCAAGCTCAAAAAAATTCGGGTTACGAGCCAGCTTCAGATACCCCACTGCTAGTTGGCGCAGCAAACGTCACAGTGATTTGACATACGAGCAATTTGAGTTATGAGCTCCGTCACGGAACGAATTAAACTCGTAAGTCAAGGCCCCACTATACTTATAATACATTGGCAATACATTATACATGTGGAAGAGGGAAAAACCTCAGCTCATACTTTGGTCATTCTGTTATACATTAGCTGAAAATTAATATTTGTAAATGATTACAATTTTATAACATTTGCTTATGATTCATTCAGTAGTTATTCCCCAGAACTTTCCTGGTACTTTATTACCAGCTTTATGAAGGAGGAAATTGGAAAACCTGTGACGTGCTCCAGCTCACATAGCAAGACAATGACATTGTCAGTGACATACCTTAAGTTATTCCTCAAGCCTATACCCAATTGACTAGTTGATATTTCCTCAGATATTAATTTTTTCTTTCTTAGATCTGTACAGATTCTAGAAGTAGTTTGATTTTTATTTTAAAATGAATGTTCATTATGTGTAAATAATGTCTTGATGTGTAGTTTTCTGGTATTTTTTTTTTCTGTCAACCACAATAGTTCAAAGGAAGGAAGGAAGGAATTTTCTGGCATATCAAAAACAAATAAGCTCCACGAGAGCAGGAATCTTTGTTTTGTTGCCCCAAGTGCCTAATATCTGGCCCATAAGTGTACAGTAAATATTTGAATAAAAAATTTTGGAATTTATAATTTTTTAATCTAGTAACAATTTGAAATATCTAAATCTTTAAGAGTTAAGTTTGGATATAGGAAGAATTCTTGTTCTTTGGAAAAAGATTTTAGAATGAGGAGAGCAATTACTATACACTTATCTACTAGTTTGGTAAGAGATGGTTTAACATTCGGACAGCTAATCACCAGCACAGTGTATGCAGACTATTGTGGAGGAGAAGAGTATAAGGAAAATTGCTGTTAAAGTATAAACAAATAAGCACAAATTCATATTGTAAAGTAACTTGCTAAGATATAAAGTTGATCAATTATAATGCAAAATGTTCAAAAGAGCTATAGTTTTTTTTAAATTTGAGGTAAATGTAACAAGACTTAGGTTAACAAAGGAGACATGCTTTATAGTAAATAGGTGATGATATTTTATGAGCATGTCAAAGCATAAGCCAAAAACAAGTAGTTTTAGCCTAAATCACCGTTACAGTGTCTACACATAAAGTGTTTAGCTGTTTTTTTTTTGTTTGTTTTGTTTTTAAATATATTTTATTGATTTTTTACAGAGAGGAAGGGAGAGGGATAGAGAGTTAGAAACATCAATGAGAGAGAAACATTGATCAGCTGCCTCCTGCACACCTCCTACTGGGGATGTGCCAGCAACCAAGGTACATACCCTTGACCGGAATCGAACCTGGGACCTTTCAGTCCGCAGGCTGACGTTCTATCCACTGAGCCAAAAGGATTATATTAATATACCAGAGGCCTGGTGCATGAAATTTGTGAACTCAGGGATGGGAGGTCCCTCAGCCTGGCCTGCACCCTCTCACAGTCCAGGATCCCTCGCTCCTTACCGCCCGCCTGCTCACTGCTCCTTACTACTCAGCTTGCTGCGTCTGCCCCCTGGTGGGGAGGGACCACGGGAGGGCTCCAGGGCATGTCTGGCCCGTCTCGCTCAGTCCTGATCAGCTGGACCCCAGCAGCAAGCTAACCTACCAGTCAGAGCGTCTGCCCCCTGGTGGTCAGTGCATGCCATAGCGACTGGTTAACCAGTCGACTGTCTGCTCCCTAGTGGTCAATGCACGTCATAACGAGCGGTTGAGCGGCCTTAGCATATCATTAGCATATTATGCTTTGATTGGTTAAACCGCTGACCAGACGGCAGGACACTTAGCATATTAAGCTTTTATTATATAGGACTAGAGGCCCGGTACACAAAAATTTGTGCACTCGGGGGGGCGGGGGTTGTCCCCCAGCCTGGCCTGTGCCCTCTCACAGTCTGGGACCCCTCGGGAGATAACGACCTGCTGGCTTAGGCCTGCTCCTGGGTAGCAGAGGGCAGGCCCAATCCCTAAGTGCAGCCCCTGGTCAGGCTCAGAGCAGGGCCGATTGGGGAGTTGGGGCGCCGCCCCGTCATGCACAGAGCAGGGCGGATCGGGAGGTTGCAATGCCACCCTCAGTCACGCTCAGGGTAGGGCCGATTGGGGGGTTGGGGCACCGCCCCCTGTTACACTCAAGGCAGGGTCGATGGGGAGGTTGCGGCGCCACCCCCTGTCACGCACAGAGCAGGGCCGATCAGGGGGTTGGGGCGCTGCTCCCTGTCACTCACAGAGCAGGGCCGATCAGGGGGTTGGGGCGCTGCCCCCTGTCACTAACAGAGCAGGGTTCATCAGGGGGGTTGGGGCACTGCCCCCTGTCACTCACAGAGCAGGGCCCATCAGGGGGTTGAGGAGCTCCCCCCTGTCACTCACAGAGTAGGGCCGATAGGGGAGTTGGGGCACCGCCCCCTGTCACACACAGAGCAGGGCGGATCAAGGGGTTGGGCGCTGCACCCTGTCACACTCAGGGCAGGGCCAATGGGGGAGGTTATGGGCTCTACCCTCTCACACACAGAGCAAGGACCGTGGAGGGGGGGTGGTGCGCCCACCCTCTATCACCCACAGAGCAGGGGCCGATGGAGAGGGTTATGGTTGCTACCCTGTCACACACAGAGCAGGAGCCGTGGGGGCGGGGGGTTGGGGCACCGCACCCTGTCACACACAGAGCAGGGCCGATCAGGGGGTTGGTGTGCTGCACCCTGTCACACACAGAGCCGCAGGGCAATCGGGGGATTGGGGAGCTCCCCCCTATCAGGCACAGAGCAGGGCTGATCAGGGGGTTTGGGCGCTGCCCCCTGTCACGCTGATCCCGGTGCCGGGAGCCTCGCTGCTCCGCTGATCCCGGTGCTGGGAGGCATATTACCCTTTTACTATATAGAATAGAGGCCTGGTGCACGGATGGGGGCTGGCTGGTTTGCCCTGAAGGGTGTCCTGGATCAGGGTGGGGGTCCCCACTGGGGTGCCTGGCCAGTCTGGCTGAGGGGCTGAGGGCTGTTTTCCCGCTGGCAGTTGACTAAAAGCTCCAAACCGCTCCTTGTTTTCTTTTTTTTTTTTTTTTATTCTGGGCCAGCTTTAGCTCTGAGGCCTCGCTGCTGAAAACATGGATACAATGTTGCGGTCCGGGGCTGACTGAAAGCTGGTTTTGTTTAGCTTCTTATTTGCAACATAGTAATAGTTGCTTAGAGTTGCAGTTGAGAGTCCGGCAAGTGAGGCGGGGAACGTTGGAGTCTGCAGTCCCTGGAGGAAGCAAGCCTCCCTGCTCGCTTCAGTGCATGGCTTCCAGCCGCCATCTTGGCTGGCAGTTAATTTGCATAAGGATACGCTGATTAGCCAATGGGAAGGGTAGCGGTCGTACGCCAATTACCATGTTTCTCTTTTATTAGTGTAGATATTTTGTTCAGTAAATATTTTTGCCTCTTATGCTCTCACTTATTAGAATCATCACACATTATAACAAAGGAAGATCTGAGACTCTGAATTTCATTTATAATAGAAACTAATTGTGTAAGTACTAGAGAGGAAGTGAAGGAGAGATCAATATTTGATATGTAAGAAAATGAAGGGGTAGGAGAAGAAATTATGTAGGTGGAGAAAGGCATCTGGGTATTCTTTCACA
>NW_005871048.1:9187941-9204900 GCF_000147115.1 Myotis lucifugus
GGGGGGGAAGGGGGCCCCGGGGGATTGGCCAACCCTTCCCCTTTATCGGGTTTAAGGGGGGCCGATTTAGGGGTGGGGGAAACTTGGGGGAGGGGTTCAAGAGGGTTTGGCCCCCCTGCCCCCCCCCCTGGATTTTTGTTTTTGGGGGCCCTGGCTGGGGGGGAAAGGGGCCCGTTGGGCAGTTTGGTTTGGCCAGTTCCTGCCCCCCTGATTTAGGGGTGGGGGGGGGGCCGGAACAGGGGCTGCGCCTGACCGGGGGGGGAGGGGCCATGGGAGGTTGGCCGGCTGGCCCCGCCCCCGGTTGGGGTGGGGCAGGCCAATCGGGGGCTTGGCCACCCTGTGGGGGAGGGGCCGCGGGAGGTTGCCTGTCCAGCCATACTCCTGATTGGGGTGGGGGGCCCGATCTGGGGCCAGGCTGGCCAGGGGGAGGGGCTGTGGGAGGTTGGGGGAGGCGATCAGGGCCCTGGTTGGGCCGGTTGGCTGCCTCAGTGCGCATCATAGTGATCGTCGTTCTAGTCGTTCCGTTGTTCCGGTCACTTGGCTTTTATATATATAGATGATTCACATGCCATGACATTTATTCTTTTAAAATGTACAATTTGGAGGTTTTTGTTTTATTAGCTGAATTGTGCAAATCACTATTCCAGGGTTCTCTTTCAGTATCTTTTTTCCAGATCTTTCTCTGGGAAAGCTGCCTTCTTTTGCTATTAATCCTGCCCATTAGACTTCACTAATTACCAGCTGACTGTTCTGCATTTTGATGTAGTCCCCTAGCAGTGGTCAGCAAACTCATTAGTCAACAGAGCCAAATATCAACAGTACAACGATTGAAATTTCTTTTGAGAGCCAAATTTTTTAAACTTAAACTATATAGGTAGGTACATTGTTATTAACTTAATTAGGGTACTCCTAAGGCTTAGTAAGAGCCACACTCAAGAGGCCAAAGAGCTGCATGTGGCTCATGAGCCGCAGTTTGCCGACCACGGCCCTAGGGCATAAATTGCTCAGCAGTCTGACATTAAATTCTGGTAGGGGTACTTTTTGTGGCTACTCTTTGAGGTTTGTTCTACTGCAGGTGTGCTCTTCTTAGCTATCTCTTTTCTTGTTTCTTTTTTATTCCCCTGATGAACTAGATAGCCTATGACTTAGCTTGTTGCTTGCCGTGGTCGGCAAACTGCGGCTCGCGAGCCACATGCGGCTCTTTGGCCCCTTGAGTGTGGCTCTTCCTAAGCCTTAGGAGTACCCTAATTAAGTTAATAACAGTGTACCTACCTATATAGTTTAAGTTTAAAAAATTTGGCTCTCAAAAGAAATTTCAATCGTTGTATTGTTGATATTTGGCTCTGTTGACTAATGAGTTTGCCGACCACGGGTAGAGGAGTTAATGTTTTTAAGGTACCGTTAGGCTTGAATTTTCTCACACTGTTTAAAATAAAGTCAGTTACTCTTGGGAGAACTTCAGAGCTCTTATATTCTGCCTGTCCTCCAAGGCAAACTCTCTGAGCCACTGTTCTGGGCACAGGGCTGGGCAGTAGCCTCTGGCTTGCTACTTCAGGTGTCAGATGAGCAAACAGGAGGTGGGGTAGGGGAGTGGGGCCACAGCAACCTCAGCCTGCCGCACTGTGGTAAAGCTTCTGTTTTACAGCTGGAGACTGGGTGGAGAAAGGGAGCCTCTGAGCTCTTAGCCACCCTCACCGGGAATTTAGCCTCTTTAACTTGGAGTCGATGACCTGCCTTTTTCTGTGACATACAGTAAACTTTCATTAAGAGCTGAGAGGAAGCTCTGTTCTCTTGGCCACACCTTCTTGGAATGGAGCTTCTGCCAACCTGAGCTGGGGCAAGGTAGGAAATGGGTTATGGCCCAGATGCCATAAACTGTCCCTGGGATAGGGGAGGGCATGGAATGGAAATAGAATCATAGTTGTTTAATAGCTACTCACTGTGAAGAAGAGATTTTCTTATAGACCCTGGGAAACTAAACAACACATTATAAGGAGAACAGACCCTGGGGATAAGACAGCCAGGAGCTCAGATCAAGGACAGAATCTATCTGAAGTTGATAGTGGTTAGTTTTGTAGTAGTTAGTATGCTCTTGGGAATTCCCTTTAATATCACATTCACTTGTACACTATTGTAATGTCATATAACACCTGTCTGTAATAGTGATCTGTTATGAAAATTTACTTCCATGATACACTGTGTCTGGCTGCTTGATGAATTTCATACTGGTAAACATACATATCAAATGTAAGGTTTAATGGTAAAATATCCATGTATGTTTCTACATTTCCTTTGGAAGGACACACAAGTAACTGGTCATTGGTTGCCCCTAGAGAAGAGAATACTCTAAGCTAGAGGGCTCAGATGGGAAGTGTACCTTTTTATTCCATATGCATTTTGTAATGAGCACAAGTGTTACTGAAACAGTAGTTTTACTTACTAAAAGTAAGTAAAACAAAAACAACAAAGTAAACAGCAGCAAAAGGGAATAGAGGCAGATGCTCTGCCTATTATATTTGGATATAATTCTAGCCAAATATAATTTGGTGGCTGCTGTTTGGGTTTCTCACAATTATTAAGCTCTCCGTGTTGATGGATGTCTAAATTTGATTAGAACTTTCTTTTAGGTGGTAATTCTGTTCTAATACTTTATCATCATAATGTTCCCTCCAACTTCCAGATGATATAGAAAAGTTGCCAAGTTTCTCTTTGACATGAGATCTGTTCTTGATTTGGAATGCAAGTTAGTAGAAGTGTTGCTTCATGAATAAAGACTATGCTCCTGATTTATGAGTATTGTTCAACTACAGATAACTAAGACAAGATTTTTTCGAGGTACTTTGATCTAGATGGTAAAGAATTTACTAGAATCTTTTTTTCAAATTCTCATATGTAAAGTCTGAGTGAATAAATTCATTCTTGGTGTTTCATTTTAAAAGAATGCAACTTTAGCCTTGGCCAGTGTTTCTCAGTGGTTGGAGCCTCATCCTGTGCACAGAAGGGTCATAGGTTAGATCTCCAGTCAGGGTACATATCTAGGTTTGGATTTGATGCCTGGTTGGGGTGTGTGCTGGCGGCAATCGATCAATGTTTCTTTCTCACATTGATGTTTCTCTCTCTCTCACTTTCCCTCTTTCCTTTCTTCCCTCTCTTCTCTGTGCAGAGCGTTTGGTGAGCCTGAGGGGCGGGGGGGGGGGGGGGGGGGGCGGGGGGGTCGCGAAAAATATTTAAAAAAACAGCAAAAGGGAATACCTGGTCTCACTCCTAGGGGAGACTCTCGTGCCCCGAGAGATCCAGACAGCAAGCTGAGCCTTATTTATAGCCAGAGGTAAACAAGGTAGTGGTCACCATAGTTACAGTGTTCTTGTGAGTTTCACTTGTTTTGGCAGCACTTGCTGCACCTCCCCGCAACCCATTAGCTACCCAGATAGGATCTAGGGAGGGTCATAAGGTCAAGCCTAATTATGCTAAGGGGGCTGTGCCCTGTAAGCTGGGACTTGTTTGTGGCTTTGCCAACAGGTCAGTCCGAGGCTTAACCCTATAGCCGCTCCCTACACATCTCTCTCTAGAGTCAATGAGAAAAAAAAATCCTCCAGTGAGGATTAAAAAATAAAAAAGTTGGGTTATGTTCAAGTTTCAGGTTATTGTCATATTTTATTTTAAACATTTACAGGCTTTCTTTTTCTTTATGCCCTTTAGCCGGCCTCAGAAAGTGTGTTTATGTCCGTTTCTACCAGTGCGTCCTCTGCACATCTCTACCTACTTGTACATAATTCAGCATCCAGCAGAGGTGAGTAAGACTTCATAAAATGCACAATTTCAAATAGAATATTAGTATACAAGAGGAAACACAGATGAACATATTCATTCCTCCCAGCTGCTTAGCATTTCTGGAAATAAATCGATGATAAATGTTTTCTCTTTGGGAAAAAAATAGTTTCTTTTATATATTATATGGTAGTATGGTGTTATATGCTTTGGAGATGGAGAAAATAATGTTATTTCATAAAAACTGTCATTGAATAGTATAGAAATTTAGAACTTCAACAATATTGTGTGAAGGGAAAAAGATTTTTTTGAGTAAAGAGTTAGTAAAATCATTGCTATTTAAATTTTGATCATAGCTTATATTCATTGATGTCTTGTTAAAATAGAAGTACCTCTCAGCATATTATTTTATTTTTTGTTTTTATTTCTTAATTTTGATTTTTCAGTTAAAGTTGACATGCAATTTTATATTAGTTTCATTTATACAATTTAGTGACATTTATTTAACTTATGAAGTTAACCGATAAACCTAGTAAACATCTGACACCATACATAGTTATTACAATATTATTGGCCATATTCCCTATGCTATACTTTACATCCCCATGACTATTTTGTAACTACCAGTTTGTATTTCTTAATCCCTACCCCCTTTTCATCTATCTCCCCACCCCCCTCCATCTGGCAATTGTCAAAATGTTCTCTGTATCTATGTTTGTTTTTGTTTTGCTTGTTCGTGTATTTTGTTTTTCAGATTCCACATATAAGTGAAATCATATGGCATTTGTTTTTCTCTGTCTGACATTTCATTCATCACAATACCCTTTAGGTCAGGGGTGGGGAACCTTTTTCCTGCCAGTGCCATTTGAATATTCATAATATCATTTGCGGGCCATACTAAATTACCAACTTAAAAATATTTGGTCAAACATTGAATTAGCTCATCCCTAATGCCTTGGTAGGGCCAGACCAGATGATTTTTGTGGGCCTTACGCAGCTCCCAGCCGGACTTCCCTATTCCTGCTCTAGGTTTGTCTGTGTTTTGCAGATGGCAAGATGTTCCTTTTTTTTTTTTAATCCTTACATGAAGATATTTTTTCCATTGATTATTAGAGAGAGTGGAAGGGAGGAAGGAGCAAAAGAGAAGGAGAGAAAAAGAGAGAGAAACATCGAAGTGAGAGATATAATTGATTGCCTCCAACACATGCCAGGGGCATGATCAAACCTGCAACCAGTGTGCCCTTCACTGGGAATTGAGCCCTCGACCCTTTGGTCCATGGGCTGTTGCTCTAACCACTGAGCAACTGCCAGGGAAAGTCCTTTTTTATGGCTGAGTCATATTCCATTCATTGCGTATATGAACCACTTCTTTATCTATTCATCTATTGATGGACATTTAGGTTGCTTCCATATCTTGGCTGTTGTAAATAATTCCACAGTTAACATAAAGATGTATATGTCTTTTCAATTTAGTGCTTATTTTTTCAGATAAATACCTAGAAGTGGAATTTTTGGCCCTTCTTTCTCTCTTATTATACTAGTAGAGCCTTTAAAATTTTTATTTATCCTCACCTAGTGATGTGTTTATTAATTTTTGAGAGAGGAGAGGTGGGAGAGAGAGAGAGAGAGAGAAACATCAATGTGAGAGAGAAACATTGATCAGTTGCCTCTTATATGTGCCCTGACTGGGGATCGAACCCACAACCTTTTTTGGCGTATGGGACAACACTCCAACCAACTGAGCCACCTGATCAGGGCTAGCCTTTGTTTTAAAGTCTAATTTGTCTGGTATAAATATTGCTACCCAGCTCTTTTTGTTTGCTTGTTTCCATTTTCATGAAATATCTTTTTCCATCCCTTTACTTTTAGTCTTTGTATGTCTTTTTTGATCTGAAGTTAATCTCTTATAGGCACCATATGGGGTTTTGTTTTCTTATCCATTCAGCTGCCCTATGTCTTTTGATTGGAGAATTTAATCCATTTACATTTAAAGTAATTGTGCTTATTACCACTCTCTGCATTTTAGTGTCACAAAATGAATGTATAAAATAATTTTTTTGTTTTTCAATTAGAACAAATATGTATATTTTATAGTATACATGTTATATGTAAAGAGTTTCTGATTAATACTCTCCTATATTAGGAAGTGTATGCGTGTTTATGTGTTTGTAACTCTTGATTAACTGTAGTAATGAAGAGAGAAGGGAAGGAGGTCTTAGACAACCAAAAATTACATTAAAACAAAACTAGTCATAGTATGTTACCATAGTATGTGACAGTTCAGTGTAAACTGTCACAGCATTTAGGGACTCATGACATCATAGATTGAACCAGGTTTTTGAAGGACTAATTTTTAAAAAAATTTCTTAAGCCTATACCAATTGAAGACTTTAACAAAGATATAAAAGATATTAGTCTGTCTTTTTCCTTTTCCAAATGATGAAACACTTACTCTTTAATTACAAATTGTTAAATATTCCATTTATTGGGCAACCGTTTTTTCAGTGTTAACAATAGCGTATTTTGGTCAGGACTGTGACAGTTTGGTCACTAGCATTATTTTGTTACATTTAAACTTGCAACAGTGTGCAGCTCAAATTTACATAAAAGGATAGCTTACTGGCCATAACAGTTTTGACTAAAGCTTAACTTTAGATGGTGAATGCTACTATCATTTTACAGTATGCACAGTATGGTGTCTTTTTATTATTATGTGCTTCCAGACATAGATGGCTTTTAAAATGTAGGTGTTTTCATTGATTTGTGGCAACTTTAATGTTTTCAAATCCTTCCTCCCTTCTTCCTACCTTCCTTTCTTCCTTTCACTGTTAATTCACAATTTAGGTAATCAGTCCACAATTGTGTGCTCCAAATGTATCTTATGTGTATATAAGTACATCCATATTGTTTTCCTTATTGCCCAAGGAATTTTCCAATCTTAATTTATCTCAATAACACTGAGCTGCTTGTGCTCAATCTCAGTACACTATTTTCAATAAAAGAATGTACCAATTTGATGACTCCCTCTAAAAAGTGATTGAAAACCATTTGGATAAGCGGTAGGAGGTGGCTTTGGGAAAAGGAGACTTAGTGGCATGGATGATATGGAGGTGATATGATGGAGCATTTCAAAGAGTAGGTATATATATGTAGAAAATTACTTAAGAATGAAAACAAGACAGTCTCTCAAAAAAGCTTTACAAGAAAGAAATGTTAAACTGCTTGGCCATTTGTGAACAATGTATATGTAGCCATAATGATATAAACACTGTTTATTGATTTAACTAAAAATATTAGAAGCTCTGGCCAGTGTGGCTCATTTGGTTGAAGTGCCATCCTTAAACCGAAAGGTGGCAGGCTCGATTATCGCTCAGGGCACATACTCAGATTGCAGGTTCAATTCCCTGTCCGGGCACATATGGGAGAGTAGCCGATTGATGTTTCTCTCTTACATCGATGTTTCTTTCTCTTTCCCTTCCTTTTTCTAAAATCAATTAAGAGCACAATACAAAACAAAACATGTCCTCGGGTGAAGATTACAAAAAATATATTAGACGTGAGGGTAAGGGGTGATGTCAGAAAGCTGAATCCTCATTTATTATGAGAGGCTGTAGTTATAAAGGGCAAGTAGTTAAGAGTAAGGGCAGATTGTTTGAGTTTAAATCCTTAATAACTCTGTAATCTCTGTAACCCTGGGCAAGTTAATTAACCTCCCTGTTTTCACTTTTGTTATTAGTAAAATGTTCACGTTAAAACATACACTTCTTTACTGGTTTATTATGAATAGTAGTTAAATATATTTATAAAATGCATTTTGAATTATGTACATTAAAGTTAGTTATTATGGCTGAAACCGGTTTGGCTCAGTGGATAGAGCGTCGGCTGCGGACTGAAAGGTCCCAGGTTCGATTCCGGTCAAGGGCATGTACCTGGGTTGCGGGCACATCCCCAGTGGGAGATGTGCAGGAGGCAGCTGGTCGATGTTTCTCTCTCATCGATGTTTCTAGCTCTCTATCTCTCTCCCTTCCTCTCTGTAAAAAATCAATAAAATATATTAAAAAAAAAATAAAGTTAGTTATTATGATAATGGTAGTTTGTAGATAATTGATAAATTATTAATACAATAAAGCAAGAAATAGCAAAACATGCATTGTTTAGAAATATTGAGATCAATACTAAAAGATATAACTAGAACAGTTAAAGTGATTGCCTCTGGAAATGGTTTAGGGGAGTGTATTGGAGAACATTATAAATTTTTGGCACTATTTAATTTGACATATATACATGCATTAATTTGATATATATATATATATATATATATATATATATATATATATATATATGTCAAAAGTTTGGAAAGTGATTTCAGTATGTGTCAAAGTCTCCTAGTGATGGTCTAGAGGTAAGAAAACAGTATGAAGCACTGTAAAATGTCCTCTCTCACCTGTCTCCTCTTAGTTGCATATATATTAACTGCTCCAAATTGCTGTTTTCATATTTCCTTAGAACTCCAGCTTGCTTCATGTTCTTGAAAAAATCCCAGCAAATACTTAATCTCCTATTTTCTTTTCCTACTTTTTATTAGGTAGATGAATTTAGCTATTCTCAGCATCTTTAAATTTATTTTTCAGTAATAATTTATTATTATTTTAATCAATAATTAAGGAACCCAGGAGAGAAAGTACACACAAAAATGTCCCTAAAGGGTGTATATACGTGTGTGTGTGTGTGTGTGTGTGTGTGTGGTGGTGAATGGTGAATACTGTTATGACAATACTTTTTTTTTGCTGCTTGATCAATAAGTATATTATTGTCTGTATCTGAAAAATCTTTATAGAAAATTGTGACTTGGTTTATTATCTCTCAGCAGCCCGTTCCTGAGCTCTGAGGAAGCTTGCCTTCTTCTGAGCTACCTGATCTTTCTTCTGGGCAAGAGACATTTTGAGATGGTTCCACCTCTTATTTTTAACTTCTTTCTTAGGCTTCTTCTCATAGACTGGTTTCTCTCCTATAGCAGCATGAGCTTTCTTATACTTCTCCTCCATCGTGTCTGGAGTTATGTTGTTTTTTTATGTACTGAGAGAATTGTTTCTTGTAAGCATCTTCATCTTCCATTAGGTAATGCAGATATTCTGAAACTAGAGGCCCAGTGCACAAAATTTGTGCACTGGGGGGGGGTGTCCCTCAGCCCAGCCTGCACCCTCTCCAATCTGGGACCTCTCGGGGATGTCCGACTGCCAGTTGGACATCCCTCTCACAATCCCGGACTGCTGGCTCCCAACCGCTTGCCTGCCTGCCTACCTGATTGCCCCTAACTGCTTCTGCCTGCCAGTCTGATCACCCCCTAACCACTCCCCTGCCAGCCTGATCAACGCCTAACTGCTCCCCTGCCAGCCCGATTGCCCCCAACTGCCCTCCCCTGCTGGCCTGGTCACCCCCAACAGCCCTCCCCTGCTGGCCAGGTTGCTCCCAGTTGCCCTCCCCTGCTGGCCTGGTCCCGCCCAACTGCCCTCCCCTGCCGGCCTGGTCGCTCCTAACTGCCCTCCCTCCCCTGCCAGCCCGATTGTTCCCAACTGCCCCTGCCGGCCCGGTCGTCCCAACTGCCCTCTCTTGCCGGCCCAGTCACCCCCAACTGCCCTCCCCTGCCAGCCTGGTTGCCCGTAACTGCCCTCCCCTGCTGGCCTGATCACCCACAACTGCCCTCCCCTGTCAGCCATCTTGTGGCTGTGGGCGCTGCCATCTTTGAGGGTGTGGCAGTCAATTAGCATATTCCCTCCTTATTGGCTGTGGGTGCTGCCATCTTTGAGGGCGGGGCAGTCAATTAGCACATTCCCTCCTTATTGGCTGTGGGTGCTGCCATCTTTGTGATGGTGTAAGGTTCAATTAGCATATTTTCTCTTTATTAGATAGGATGTTCTGACCCATGATGTGCTTCTGATGTACTTCTGCATTGAATTTCTTGCTTTCTGAATCATAACCAGGGAATCATTTGGAACTGTGAGGGATAGACGAGTCTCTTTCCACAGCTCGCTTTAGGGACCCAAAAACTTTATTTCTAGTAGTAGTTCTGGCAAGCCCTGCACTCAAATGGCAGGTGAAGGCACCAGGTTTACCATCAATGCTTTCCACATTGTATTTGTCTCTGACACCTACATTTGGCTCTCACAGATCCTGTCCAGGCGAAACCTATGGGAAGCCTGTGGGCCA
This sequence comes from Myotis lucifugus, assembly GCF_000147115.1. Lineage (NCBI taxonomy): Eukaryota > Metazoa > Chordata > Mammalia > Chiroptera > Vespertilionidae > Myotis > Myotis lucifugus. Next base: position 9,197,917 of record NW_005871048.1, read on the forward strand.
GCAGTAGGCCTGTACAATGTGCTGTCAGGCCAACCTGCACCCCATACTTTGGGAGTTTATGAGCAAAAGCTACACAACTATCATATCTCCTTTCAGATGGGCATAAGCAGTCTGACAAATGATGTGTCTGTTACACGAACTGTCATCCTATATTTGGGTGTGTTGTATTTATTTTTATCCTAGATTACCGAGCATTTCCAGGAATCAGTTTTACTCTCTCATCATCTTGTAAATCTCACTTGGTATTTCTTGAAGTAGGCCTTATTTTTGACAACGTTAACAAACCCCATCCTGTGGAAGAGAGGCCTGTGTCTGCAGTTCTGGTCCAGCATACCTTCAGTGGGGGTGAGGGGAAATACAATACTTTCTATTTGTGCTACATTACTGTTTTGTGTAGTAATTTGCTAGGTAAATTATATTCCCAAAGTAAAGTAAATAATATTTCATTATTTCACATACACAAAAATAATCAAATTATTCACTGCAAGGATCTATACAAGCAGTATTATATAAATTGAAAAAGATAATATTGGGTTGTATGTAGGTACACTGATGAGAGAGGGGCTCTGTTATACATGCGATCAAGCATGACATTCCCAGTTGGACCTGAGGAGCCAGAGAATGGCTGAGCACTATAGACCAAAATCACCAAGATAAGTGCAGGCTAATGCAGAATAGCTAATCACCTGGCTCTGCTGGGATTAAGGATAGAATTCCTGTGACAACAAGAAAGATTTTTAGTGTTAGATGTTAGGACATTTAAAAAAACACCACTTTTGATAGTTAATGGGATTTATAAATATGGTCACCAGATTTTTTCACTTTAAAAGATATTTTTCTTCCATTTCTATACTCTTTATTCTTTGGAAGTAAGGTTATAAATTCAGCCCATACTCAAGTGGGAGGGAGAAATTAAGCTCCACCTCCTGCAGTGGCAAGTATTTACATTTATTACTTGGAATTCTCCTGTCTCTTTTCTCCCATTTATTTGTTTATATCAGTCTGGATTCTTATTTTATACTTTGGGTTATAATTCAAATACTATGTTAACTTAATTTTGTTGCTCATATTGTTCTATTTTGGGCCATTGGGAGCTCTTAAGATTGGCTTCTATGTGTCATTGATATGCTCCATCGTTTTGTTTTTTGAAATCTTCCTTGCTTTCTGAGCACAAAGATCTAGGCAATTATCTTCAGGTAATTACTAATGGAATAAAAGTTTTTCAGAATAAATGATTCAATTTAGTTAAACACAAATTTATATTTTTCGTAATTTTAACTATGATTTAATATTATCTTGTTTTGATCAATAAACCTTTAAATATACCCAAGTAGAATAAAAATGTATACTTGTAGTATATTTACTACTGATAAATCAGAGAAATGATAGTTCTTTTTATTAAACTGTGGTCTGAAGTAAAAGACTTGTGAAAATTCTGTATAATGTTATGAATCAAATGTTCATTATAAAATTTTAAAAGTGTGTTTGTCTAAATAAAAATCTACAGTTTAATTTTTTAATTAAAGGAAAGCAAAGTGTTGCGGACAGTTCCTCTACTAGCAGCATGCCTCCCCCAGGACAAGTGTAAAGTCAAGATTGGTCGTCGTTTTAGTGAAGAAAGGTAAATTAACTTTTAGGGCAACTTAAAATGATTTTTCTCCATAGATCTTTAAAAATGATTTCTTTAAACTTACCCTTTAGACCTAGAATAGTGATGGTGAACCTATGACACGCGTGTCAGAGGTGACACACGAACTCATTTTTTTGGTTGATTTTTCTTTGTTAAATGGCATTTAAATATATAAAATAAATATCAAAAATATAAATCTTTGTTTTACTGTGGTTGCAAATATCAAAAAATTTCTATATGTGACACGGCACCAGAGTTAAGTTAGGATTTTTCAAAATGCTGACACGCCGAGCTCAAAAAGGTTCGCCATCACTGACCTAGAATGTGGTACATTGGAAGCGGTAAAAAAAAAATTAAGTTCTGCCTTTTCTCTCAAAATAATACAAGATAAAGCAAAACATAAACAAAAACATTTTCCCAAAACAGACCAAGTGGAATAAACAAAGGGATGATAGCATTATCCAAATTGCGTACTAATATATATTAAGCCTAAAAGACATATATTTACTGTTTATTTCATTTTTGTTTAGATGGTAGGGTACTTGTATTTAGTTCCATATTTTTATTTTTTACATTATATATATGAGATACATTTATATAAGTAAATACATATCTATCCATTTCTAGCTCATTAAGGCTTTTCTAACATACAGTGACTAGAACTATATTTAGTATCCTAGTTATAGGCACATCATCTATTTTCTTAAGTATAAAACACAATCTCCTGTCATATTTAAACTATTCTTTTTTGCCTGGCAGGTGTCGCTCGGTGATTGAGCATCGACCTATGAATCAGGATATCATGGTTCAATTCCTGGTCAGGGCACATGCCTGGGTTGAGGGCTCTGTCCCCAGTAGGGGGTGTGCAGGAGATAGCTGATTGATGATGTTTCTCTCTCATTGATGTTTTTATCTCTTTATCCCTCTCCCTTCGTCTTTGAATTCAATAAAAAAGGTATTTTAAGAAATGTCCTTTTTGATGAGGCCCAGTATTTTTATGTGCAGTTACCATTAGTTGATATCTTATTGACAGATCTATAATGTTCTTGGATCTTATTTTACATTGTATTACATAAACCATTATCATAAATATATGTTATATACTATATATATTTAAATTTTCTACCAGTCTTTTTATACCTTTGAATTATCTGTGTTGCTTTTCTGCCCATTCACAAAGCCTTCACAAATTACTTAGATCCTGTCTACATAATTAAATATATCTTTTGATGCAAAATTTAATTTCTCATGAAAGTATGGAGATTTCATTTTCAGTTAACTTAGAAAAATGTTAAGTAAGACTTGTACTAGCATGAAGCCCAGTGAATTGACCAAGCTTTTTCCTTACTTTATTATTTTAGCTTCCTTTATAATTTAGCTTCATATAATGAAAATAACATCATATTAGAACTTTATATAATAATATTTTTCTTTTCTCTGAAACTGTTGGTTAGGCACACTTTTCTCATATAGAATTTTCTATTGTAGTTTTTGCATAGCCTTGCCCACAAAGGAGAAATTTGCTCTGGGCTTGGTGCTGCTATTGGGAATTTTGCCATTTTGTTGGGAATGGAAGCAAGATCCAGAGCTTATCACATGGGGAGCAGCAACATCATTTACACTGTGACACTTCTTTCATACAGAGGCTCTTTATGATAGTTCCTCTATAATTCTGGGTGGATGTGGCTATATAGGTGGAATAGGGTCCTACTTAATCTCTCAGCTTGGATCTAGGTTATTGTATTGCAAAAGTGATGAGCACCTATGGTATTGAAATAGAAACTACTTGGGCCGTCTCTGACATTTTGGCTATGTAACCCCTCTAGAATGTGCTTGGGGATGAGAAGCTTGACACTTTTACAAATAGCTTATCCCATTTTGAGCCCATTATAGTAAGTAGTTCAGTTTTTTTCCATGGTGCCTAATATAGTGCTTACTCAGTAAATTATTATTCACCGATGGATTTTAAACTAAAGCTCATTGAGATTATTGACTTAATATTAATCTGGTAATATTAACTTAAACTTTTCCTAGAGTATGTGATATAAGCATAGGGGAATGATTATGAGGCATTACTTTTGGTATCCTTTATAAATGGACATTAAAAATACTTATTTTTAACTTTTTGCCTCTATTGTATAAGAAAACTTTTGGGGTTTCTTTTGTGTGTTTTTTTTAAACAATTGGGTTTTACGTATCAACCCTATATCCAGTGACTTTGTAAGTTCATTTGTTAGTTGTAGAAATTGTTTTGTAGATTCTCTAGGACTTTCTGTGTAAGTAGCATTAGCATATGCAAATAGGATCATTTATACTTTTTAAAAATTTTATGCCCTTTTTTTCTTGCCTTATTGCAATAATTGGGACCTTAAATACAGCGTGTGTTAGGAGTGGTGAAAACCAACATCTTTACCTTGATCCCAATCTCAAAGAACATTGTTAAAGAACATATGAAATTGGCCATACATTTTTGTAGATGCCTTTTACTGGTTTGAAGAAGATGCCATTTATTGTCTTTAATTGACTCTTTAATTTGTCTCCTTTCCCCTCAAGCTTGTTTTGTTTCCTGTAGTGTAGACAGAGGCTATCTTACTATACATCTCCAGTCCCAAAATGCTTTGATATATATTTTGGAATGAAGTTCAATAAGAATAATAAAACATTTTGTTACCCCACCAGGTAATAAAGATTTTTAAAAAAATTTTTTTAGAGATCCTGAACTTTCAACTGTTTGCCGGAAGTCTGGTACATTAATATTATATCCAGGGGCTGAAGCTGCTAATTTGGAAGAGTTTATATTAGATTCTCCTATTTATCCCTCCACAATCATCATCATCGATGGTACATGGAGCCAGGCTAAGGACATTTTCTATAAGAATTCCTTGTTCCGACTGCCCAAACAGGTAAACATAGAATAAAGACAAATGTATTATTATGTATGTTATATATGTTGTTTGTAAGGGGATACATATACATTTTATGGTATTTGTATAGGTGAGTGTGTACATAAATATCTGCATGCTTCTATGTGTGTGTGTTTGTGTTGGAGGGGTGTAGGTTTGAGATATCTGTGTAGAAACTTTCAAATTTGTCCTTCTTTCTCAGTTCCCACTGCCTAACTTCATCATAGTTCAGGCGTTTTGCTATATGAAGAGTTTCTCAGACATTTAATTAGAGACATCTAAGGATGATTTCTACTTGTATTAATGTTTTTATTGAGAATTATTATGTTTAAATACTTTTATTTGGTAACTAAGTTACTGTGTTCTTATTAGGATTGACTGAATTTTTATGAAATACTTTTTTGTATTCTTTATTATAAGCATATGATTTATCCTTCAATTTGTTGATGTAATTAATGATGATGATACATATCCTACTATTGAACTATTCTTGTGTTCCAGGAATGAACTCTACTTGGTCATATTATGTAGTCCTTTTTATATATTGCTGAAGCTTATGTTTTATTTTATGACATTGAGTTATTATTTATATGTTTTTTGTACTTTCATTGTCTGGTATACTAAGATGATATTAACTTCACCAAATAAGTAGGAGAGATTTTAGTATTTTTCTGTGGCCTGGGATAGTTTAAATAATATTAGAATTCCTTGCTCCATAAAAATTAGATAGAACTCATTGACAAAACCTTGTCCTGTTTTTAAATTGTTTCATACTCTTTATAGGTATTATTCAAGCTTTCTAATTCTGGTTGGTTCAGTTTTTAATAACTTTTATCTTTTCTAGGGAATTATTTCTTTCCCTTGAGTTAAATTGGTTGCCATATGCCTTTATGTATTCTTTATTTATTTTATTTTATTTTATTTTTTTATGTTAATATTTGCTTATCATGACTTTTTAAAAAAAAATCCTTAGCCAAGGATATTTTCCATTGATTTTAGAGAGAGTGGAAGAGAGAAGGAAAGACAGAGAGAAATATCGATGTGATAGAAACACATCGATTGGTTGCCTCCCACATAAGCCCCGACCAGAGCCTGAGCTGGGGAGGAACCTGCAACAGAGGTACGTGCCCTTGACCGGAATCAAATCCAGGACCCATGGTCCCAGGCCAATGCTCTATCCATTGGAGCCAAACTGGCTAGGGCTCTTTATGTATTCTTTATTACTTATTTTAACTTAAAAATATTCCTTTCTTCCTTCTAATCATATGTAAAACGACATACACATATTTTCCCCCATGAACAGACTCAAAAGAGGTTTATCTATTTTATTGCACTTTAAAAGGTATTAGACTTTAGATTGTTCTAATAGCTGTAATACTTTATTCTCATTTCATTAATTTGAGCTTGTATCTTGATCAGTTTATTTTGCCCTTTTAGCTTATTTTTTCTGATTTTTAAGATTTGTACTTAAGAGTACTAAATTCCTTTGTTTAGGTTTGTATTTCTTCTTCATAATAAAGGGAAAGGAGGCTGCAATATTTTTATTTATTTATTTATTTATTTTTTATTATTAAATTTTTATTGTTCAGATTACATTTGTTCCTCTTCCCCCCCCCCCATAACTCCCCTCCTTCCAGTTCCCGCCCCACCCTCCGCCCTCACTCCCCACCCACTGTCCTCATCCATAGGTGCCCGATTTTTGTCCAGTCTCTTCCCGCATCTCCCATTCCCCTTCCCTCCCCAAGAATAGTCAGTCCATTCCCTTTCTATGTCCCTGATTCATTATAATCACCAGTTCATTCTGTACATCAGATTATTTATTCACTCGATTCTTAGATTCACTTGTTGATAGATGCATGTTTGTTGTTCACAATTTGTATCTTTACCTTTTTCTTCTTCTTCCTCTTCTTAAAGGATACCTTTCAGCATTTCGTATAATACTGGTTTAGTGGTGATGAACTCCTTTAGCTTTTCCTTATCTGTGAAGCTCTTTATCTGACCTTCAATTCTGAATGATAGCTTTGCTGGATAAAGTAATCTTGGTTGTAGGTTCTTGGCATTCATCACTTTGAATATTTCCTGCCACTCCCTTCTGGCCTGCAAAGTTTCTGTTGAGAAATCAGCTGACAGTCATATGGGTATTCCCTTGTAGGTAATTGAGTCTCTTTCTCTTGCTGCTTTTAAGATTCTCTCTTTGTCTTTTGCTCTTGGCATTTTAATTATGATGTGTCTTGGTGTGGTCCTCTTTGGATTCCTTTTGTTTGGGTTCTCTGCGCTTCTTGGACCTGTAAGTCCATTTCTTTCACCAGGTGGGGGAAAGTTTTCTGCCATTATTTCTTTCAAATAGGTTTTCAATATCTTGCTGTCTCTCATCTTCTGGCACCCCTATAATTCTGAATATTAGTGCGCTTGAAGCTGTCCCAGAGGCTCCTTACACTATCTTCGTATTTT
>NW_005871048.1:9205444-9208485 GCF_000147115.1 Myotis lucifugus
TTAGTCAACAGAGCCAAATATTCAACAGTACAACGATTGAAATTTCTTTTGAGAAGCCAAATTTTTTAAACCTTAAACTATATAAGGTAGGTACATTGTTTATTAACTTAATTTAATAATTTTGGAATTGAGATACTTAGTGTTAACAACCATGAGGTTCAATGCACCTAATATATTTTATGGAATGCCTATTTATGTGGTCTACCTAGAGGGCCTGGGGCATGAAAATTCGGTGCACTGGGGGGGTGGGGGTTCCCTCAGCCCAGCCCTGCCCCTCCTCACAGTCCGGAGAGCCCCTCAGTGGTTGTCCTACTGATGGCCACAGTCTGGCAGCAGAAGGCTCGGGAGCAGGCGTCCCGTGTGTGTGTGTGTGTGTGTGTGTGTGTGTGTCCGCTGGGGGCCTGCCCCCAGCCACACTGTGGAGGCTTGGAGCAGGCGCCGCTCTGTGTTGATCTCTCAGGCTCCTGGCCTCCACTGGGTGTTGTTCTCTCCCTTGAGCTGTGGCCAGGGTGGGGTGCTGCCTGCAGGCTGCACTTTCCTGCTCTCGGATTCGCCATGCGACCCAGGAGCAGGCCCACTGGGGGCTGTCTGCAGGCTGTGCTTTTCTGCTCTGGGATCGCCATGGTGACCCAGGAGCATGCCCACCTGGGGGCTGCCTTCCCGCTGCACTTTTCTGCTCTGGAATTGCCATGGCGACCCAGGAGCATGCCCACCTGGGGGCTGCCTACAGGCTGTGCTTTTCTGCTCTGGGATTGACCCAGGAGCAGGCCCACCTGGGGACTGCCTGCCCTCCGCACTTTCCCTGCTCTGGGGATCGCCATGGCGACCCAGGAGCATGTCCACCTGGGTGCTTCCTGCAGGCCACACTTTCCTGCTCTCGGATCGCCATGGGTTCCTGGCTGGCAGCGGGGCTTAGGGGGGCTTAGGCAGCACATGGGGGTCCTGGCTGGGGGCGGGGCTTAGGCGGCGAGGGGCTTAGGCGGCGAGGGGCTTAGGCGGCACATGGGCTTCCCGGCTGGGGGTGGGGCTTAGGCGGCACACGGGTGTCTCGGCCGGGGTCGGGGTTTAGGTGGCACATGGGTGTCCCGGCTGGGGACGGGGCTTAGGCGGCACAGGGCTTAAGTGGCACATGGGTGTCCCGGCTGGGGGCGGGGCTTAGGCGGCGTGGGGCTTAGGCGGCACGGGGCTTAGGCGGCACACGGGCGTCCCGGCTGGGGGGGGGGCTTAGGCTGCACGGGGCTTAAGTGGCACATGGGTGTCCCGGCCGGGGGCGGGGCTTAGGCGGCGCAATTGTGCCACCTAAGCCCCGCCGCCCAGTTCGTACACGGGGCCCGGATGGCGGCTCGCATTGTCCTGCCCTGCCTGCAGTATGCAAATTAGCTGCCATCTTTGTTGGTGGTTAATTTGCATATCGCGCTGATTAGCCATTGGGAGGCGTAACAAAGGTACGGTCAATTACTATCTTTGTCTATTATTAGAAAGGAAGGCTGGAGATAACATGACTTCCTTCTGGAACTTACATTCTAGTGAGGAAGATCAACTTTAAATAAATAAATAGTCACATCAAATAATTACAGTTGTCGTGAGTGCTAAGGAAGGAAATAAACAGTAAGCGAGAGAAGTTATTTAGCAAGGTTAGGCATTTAAACCCCTCTAAGCAGATAAGTTTCATTTTATAATAATAAAGCCACCAACACAAAATAATTTTAATTCTTAAATTGATGAAAAAAATACCTGTAGGATTTGCAGCTGGTTGGAAAAATACAGGTAACTATGCTTCTAATAGGTACTTTTGTCACCCACGCACGATTTGCAGACGCAACTAGCACTAACCACTGCACAATGAGACTGCTGACTGACTGGCTCACTCAACTCATGCATGAATCGCACACGCCTCCCCCGCGCTGCGTATCCTGCGGCCCGCCTGCACCGCGTCTCTGGTTGCCCGACCGACCGACACCCCCCACTTCCGAACCACTTCTTCAAAATAGACTCGCCCAGGCTGAAAACCGACTTTTGCACATGGGCCACGAAGTTTCAATCGCACTGTACGTGCGCGCCCGCACGTGGTATTTTGTGGAAGAGCCACACTCAAGGGGCCAAAGAGCCGCATGTGGCTTGCGAGCTGCGGTTTGCTGACCACTGTCTTAGATGAAACTGAGGCACAGAGATGTTAAATAGTTTGCTTAACTATTTCACAGCAGAACTGCAATTTGAACCTATCTAGTTTAGAGGCAAAGCCTGTGGTCTTAACCAAAGTGGTATACTGCTTCTAAAATGGAAAATTTCTACCCAAGATATTTACATACTAGAGGCCCAGTGCATGAAATTTGTGCACTCAGGGGGAGGGGGAGGATCCCTTAGCTTGGATTGTGAGAGGGCGCAGGCCAGGCCAAGGGACCCCACTGGTGCACGATTGTGACCAGGGAAGGACATGGGAGGTTGGCTAGCCAGGGAGGGACTGTGGGAGGGCTCCAGGGCGTGTCTGGCCTGTCTCACTCAGTCCCAATCAGCCAGACCCCAGCAGCAAGCTAACCTACCAGTCAGAACGTCTGCCCCCTGGTGGTCGTGCACGTCATAGCAACTGGTCGACTGGTTGACTGACTGCCCCATGGTGGTCAGTGCATGTCATAGTGACTGGTCAACCGGTTGACTGTCTGCTCCCTGGTGGTCAGTGCACATCATAGCGAGCGGTTGAGTGGCCTTAGCATATTATTAGCATATTACACTTTGATTGGTTGAATGACCAACCAGACAATCGGACACTTAGCATATTAGGCTTTTACTATATAGGACTAGAGTCCAGGTGCACGAAATTTGTGCACTCGGGGGGGCGGGGGTCCCTCAGCCCAGCCTGTACCCTGTTGCAGTCCGGGAGCCCTTGGGGGATGTCGGACTGCTGGTTTCCGGGTTCGATCCTCACAGGCCAGGCCAAGGGAACCCTGGCAAGTTCACGAAATCCATGCAACCAAGGCCAGGTTTCAAGCCCGATCCCTGGCAGGGCAAGGGTGAAGGAACCATTCTGGAACCCCTCCGGGGGA
>NW_005871048.1:9208585-9279354 GCF_000147115.1 Myotis lucifugus
GCATCAGTCCCCTAGTATGCATATAAGATCTTTGTTTAAACTCTTCCCACCCTTCCCCCTTTCCTCTGAGATTCATCAGTCTGTTCCATGTTTCCATGCCTGTGCGTTGAGCATCTGTCCCCTGGTGGTCAGTGCACATCATAGCTACTGATCGAACGGTCGCTTAGGCTTTTATACATATACTAAAGTCCTGGTGCACGAAAATTTGTGCACTTGAGGGAATCCATCAGCCCAGCCTGCACTCTATCGCAGTCCAGGACCCATCAGGGGATGTCCACCTGTTGGCTTAGGCTTGCTCTCCAGGGGATCGGGCCTAAGCTGGCAGTCAGCCATCCCTCTGGCAGCCCGGGAGCCCTCAGTGGATGTCTGACTAATGACTTAGGCCTGCTCTCCACCTCTGCCGCTGCGCTGGCCAGCCATGAGCTGGCTTATGGCTGAGCGATGCTCCCCCTGTGGAAGTGCACTGACTCCAGGGGGCAGCTCTTGCATTGAGCATCTGCTCCCTGGTGGTCAGTGCGTGTCATAGTGACCAGTTGTTCCTGGTCTTTCTGCCGTTAGGGTAAATTTGCATATTACCCTTTTATTATATAGGTTATAGTCACCATTCTTAGATCCCTAGGACTTACTTATCTTAAAACAAAGTTTGTCCCTTTGACCCCCTTCATCCATTATGCCTACGTCCTATTCCCCACCTCTTTTAACCACCATAATGTTCTCTGTATCAATGAGCTCACTTTTTTTGTTTTGTTTTGTTTTGTTTTGGTTTTAGATTCCCAATATAAGTGATATTTTATCGCATTTGTTTTTCTTTGTCTGATTTATTTCACTTAGCATAAAGCCCTCAAGATTTCTCCTAGGTTGGTTTTATGATATGATTTAATGTGTAGACACACCCAAATGGTATGTCAGATATGTAGAAAAATCATGCAGTAATACAAAATCTGTATAGCATAAATGGATGTCAACTTTTGATGATTCATAAGCTTAGAGCATCTGGTCCTTTGATATCATTAATGACTTTGCATGCAGTTCAAATCTTAAGATTCATATGGCATTCATTTGTGTAAATACGATAGAAAATAGCTCAAAAATATTATAGATTTATGAGTTATAGCAGGTATTAAGTCTACTCTTCCCAAATGAATGCTTGCAAAGGTGATTTTGATTGCAAAAATTTAATTCTTGTTTTTACCCTCTGCCTTGATCAGAAACATTTTAAAACTGTATATTCAAGTGTGAATATGATTCAAGACAATTATGTTAAGGAAAAATTACGATAAATATTTGGATATAATTATAAATTTAACTTTAAATACTCAATTCCACCTCAAAATGTAATTTTTTGGTTTATAGAAATCTGGGTACTCTTACCAGTGTATGATATAATATTTGCTCTATTTTTAAGTATAATGAATTATAGTTGTCATATATTTATGTGCTTTATATATTTAGCTATACATTCTCAGATGTTCATGCCTACATTTCACTAATTGTATACATGTTTATTGGGTCTCTACATGTTTTAGGTACTATTCAACACAAAGAACATATTTTTTTTCTTTTTGCCTTTGAACATTTGATAACTGATATTTCAAATACCATAATTGAAGTTCTCCATTATTCAGTACTTCATCAAGTTAAATAATTATATTTTTATAAATTATTTTGTTTCTCAGAGGATCACTAGATAGAGTGATGATATATTGATACAGTATAAAGTGAGAAAAGATGCTATTATGTGATATACAGATATATTACTAGATTATGTTTAATGATAAATTGCCCAAAACATAGAAACAATAGAAAATAATTAAGTATGAATCATTAAAAAGAATTTAAGATTACAATGAACCATCTGATTTAATTTTGAGTTTATTTGAGTTTAAGGTGAGAGTTTCTAATAAAAAAGTTATTTAATCTCCTGATGATTTGACTTGATAATCTACTTTTTACACAGTTAGGACACACTTAAAGAACTTCTCTAATTTATGTTGACAGGTCTCAGACACCACCTATAGCCTATTTAATACTTAACTAGATAACTAGATCTTCCTTGTTTAAATTCACATGGTGTACCCCAATATATTGTATACTAGTATAGCATTTTCTTCAACTACATGAAGGTGTAATTTAGACCAGATAGTAAGCTTTAGAGAAAATATCAACAGAGGCATTCTGTACTCTGTGTTTTAATTTGATTCTCAGTAAAAATCAAATTATTAAAAACTGAACTGTTTAGGATTGTGAAACTATTTTCTCCAAATTTGATTGTTTTAATGCTGCTTCATTATTTTTATTGTTTTATTATTTTTTAACATACTTTAACATGTGATAGTGTTAAGTTTTCAAGCATACTTATGATGTAAGGTATGTACTTACATATTTGGAATCCTCCCATCTTTTTGTCAGTGTTTTGATTTTGCTTTTTAAAGGGAGATCATAAGTTGTTGATTGTTTGTGGCTACCCAAAAAATACAGGAAAAATGTCATGGAGAAAATATATAAACTGTTGGCACTAGAAGTTTTAACAATCTTTATTATAAATTTATATTTGCATGTCATATTTCACAATATAGTTAAATCCTGAGAGACTGTAAAATATATGTGAATCTATATATTTGGGTAGTGGTAATGATTTTGAGACCCTCTGCTAGTAAGTACATCAAGAAATAAACTTTTGAGTAGTTTTTCCATCATTGATTTTTGTTTAATCTACTAACTCTGTTAATCTATCTTAAAATATTTTATCTTTTTTAATGTCAAGATCTGGACTATAGTTTCTAGATGGATAAAGTTATTCTCTTCTGCAAACTGAGCTATCACTTCAGTTCATGGCTACAATTTTGCTATCATTATCTTTGTAGTTAATACCATGTCTGCTAAACTTGTGTGAAGGTTTACAATTATTTATAGATATTCAAATGACAGTAAGTAGCTTTTCTTACATTTACATTTAAAATAATTTAATTGGAATCATTTTAAAAGATATTAAGCTAACAAATAGAAGAATTTTCATATTAACACTTATTATAACAACCCCAGTTCTCATAGAATAAATTGGCTTTATAATACTAATAAAACTAAACTTCAACTAGCAACATGAATGAATTTCATAAACATAATGTTGATGAAAGCCAGACATAAATGAATACGCCTATATGATTCCATTTATATAAAGTTTAAAACTGGCAAAACTATGGTTTTAGAGGACAGGATAAAGGTCAGTTTATTTTGTGGGGGTGCGAGTGGCATGGAAGGGGTCTGGATTCTGGTTATATTCTGTTTGTTGGGTACTAGTTGCATTACTTATAACTTGGGCCTATATACAGACAGTCCTCGGGTTACCTCGGGTGACGTCGGACTCGACGTACGTTGTTTCATGGTTATGTTGCCATCTCCCATTTATTTATAAAAAAAAAAATTCAGTTATTTCGACATATGTACATATGTGCTTTATGTTTTTTATTATTTATTTACCACAAGTAAAGGTCAGGAATTGTTATCTTTTTTTTACATTCTTTTTACTGTTTCACTTCATTACTGCTGTGTATGTGCTCCATGTGAGTGACATAGGTGTTTATGTAAGTGGGTTCCTACTTACGTTGAAAATTGCATTACGTTGCGCTGTAGGGACAGATCTCTGACGTAACCCGAGGACCTACTGTAGCTCTATCTCTATATATCTATATCTGTATCTGTATCTGTATCTATATCTATATCATCTATATCTATACCTATACCATCTACATCTACATCTATCTATCTATATATATCTTTAAGAAGAAGTACGTATACAGTTGATTCTTATTATTTACTAGAGGCCCATCGTGCGAGGAGGCGCTCTGCTTCCCGCCGTGCAAGGAGGCACCCCTCGGGGGGCCGGGACCCGCGCCTGACCGGGTAGCGCCAGCCGCTGCGTTGTGTCCGCTGGGGTGTGGGCGTGCTCTGAGCCGCACTGCGGCAGCTCGGAGCGCGCCCCTGGCTCCTGAGTTGTGTCCGCTGGGGTGGGGGCAGGCGCTCCTGTGTGTTGTGTCTCCACTCTGGCCTGCCCCCAGCCCCAGCCTTCCCGCAGCCACTGGGGTGGGGGCAGCACGCAGTCCCCTCCCGCCCATCTGCGCATGCAGCTCCTCCTGAGTGGTCGTGATGCAGCTCCTCCTGATCAGTTGTGACGCTCGGCTAATTAGCTTATTCCCTGTTTAAATATATAGATGATGGCTAGACTATATAAAGTTGCTGTTTACACTGAATTAGTGAATATTGAGCCATTGCCTTTAGGGGAAATAAAAGATTAGTTTTCTATAGCCTCTCGTTACAACAGTTTTGCCAGTCAATCAATACATAAACTTGTTTTATATGTGTTTTTGTTTACAGAAATGATTTAATACATACATTGATTCATTAACAGAACTCATGCCTGAGTGAAGCTTATTTCATATATATTTTCTCCGTAAGAGCACATCTCAGCCTTCTTGTGCTTAGGAATACTAGACAGCACTTGAACACTGTGCTGGGGGCCATTTTGATAGTGAAATCATCAAAAAGCACAAAACTGCGCAAAACGTGGTACTAAATACACCGAGGAAAGGATACTTGTTTACAATATGAGAGCTGAAATGAGAAGGCACAGTGTCACTGTGTTCTACCCCAGGTGGAAATGTGTTCTTTGGGCAATGTAAATTTTCCACTTTTCTGTGTGTGAGCATGCTTGCCACTGACTGTAAAACCTAGAGTATTGATCTTGGAATTAAAATTTAATTTTAGTAGGTGAATTAACAAATACAGAATCTATAAATAATGAGGAGTGACTGTATGTGTGTGTATATCTATATATATCTATATATATCTACACTAATAAAAGAGAAACATGGTAATTGGCGTACGACCGCTACCCTTCCCATTGGCTAATCAGCATAGCCTTATGCAAATTAACTGTCAGCCAAGATGGTGGCCGGCAGCCATGCACTGAAGCGAGCAGGGAGGCTTGCTTCCTCCAGGGACTGCAGACTCCAACGTTCCCCGCCTCACTTGCCGGCCTCTCAACTGCAACTCTAAGCAACTATTACTATGTTGCAAATAAGAAGCTAAACAAAACCGGCTTTCAGTCAGCCCCGGACCGCAACATTGTATCCATGTTTTCAGCAGCGAGGCCTCAGAGCTAAAGCTGGCCCAGAATAAAAAAAGAAAAAGAAAACAAGGAGCGGTTGGGAGCTTTTAGTCAACTGCCAGCGGGAAGACAGCCCTCAGCCCCTCAGCCAGCCTGGCCAGGCACCCCAGTGGGGACCCCCACCCTGATCCAGGACACCCTTCAGGGCAAACCAGCCAGCCCCTACCCGTGCACCAGGCCTCTATTCTATATAGTAAAAGGGTAATATGCCTCCCGGCACCGGGATCAGCGGAGCAGCGAGGCTCCCGGCACCAGGATCAGCGTGACAGGGGGCAGCGCCCAAACCCCCTGATCAGCCCTGCTCTGTGCCTGATAGGGGGGAGCTCCCCAATCCCCCGATTGCCCTGCGGCTCTGTGTGTGACAGGGTGCAGTGCACCCAACCCCCTGATCGGCCCTGCTCTGTGTGTGACAGGGTGCGGCGGCCCAACCCCCACCCCCCCCGCCCCCACAGGCCCTGCTTTGTGTGTGACAGGGTAGAGCCATAACCTCTCCATAGGCCCTGCCCCGAGTGTGACAGTGGCGGCGCCCCAACCCCTGACCGGCCCTGCTCTGTGGGTGATAGAGGGTGGCGCCCCAACCCCCCTCCACTGGCCTTGCTCTGTGTGTGACAGGGTAGAGCCATAACCTCCCCATTGGCCCTGCCCTGAGTGTGACAGGGTGCAGCGCCCCAACCCCCTGATCCGCCCTGCTCTGTGTGTGACAGGGGGCGGTGCCCCAACTCCCCTATCAGCCCTACTCTGTGAGTGACAGGGGGGAGCTCCTCAACCCCCTGATCGGCCCTGCACTGTGCGTGACAGGGGGGAGCTCCCCAACCCCCTGATCAACCCTGCTCTGTGTGTAACGGGGCGGTGCCCCAACCCCCCAATCAGTCTACCCTGAGCGTGACTGAAGGTGGCATTGCAACCTCCGGATCCGCCCTGCTCTGTGCATGACGGGGCGGCGCCCCAACTCCTCAATCGGCCCTGCTCTGAGCCTGACCAGGGGCTGCACTTAGGGATTGGGCCTGCCCTCTGCCACCCGGGAGCAGACCTAAGCCAGCAGGTCGTTATCTCCTGAGGGGTCCCAGACTGTGAGAGGGCACAGGCTGGGCTGAGGGATCCCCTCTCCCCCCCCGAGTGCACAAATTTTTGTGCACTGGGCCTCTAGTCTATATATATCTACACTAATAAAAGAAACATGCAAATTGGTGTCACTCTGCTACACCCACCAGCCAATCGGGATGAGTATGCAAATTAACCCAACAAAGATGGCAGTTAATTTGCATATGCAGGCATGGAGTGAAGACTGAAGACGACTGAAGATGACTGAAGACTGAAGATGACTGAAGACTGAAGACGACTGAAGACTGAAGACGACTGAAGACTGAAGAGGCTTGGCTTCTCCGCTGCAGCTGGAGCAGAGAAGCCAAGCCTCGCTGCTGCGGCCGGAACAGAGAAGCCAAGCCTCGCTGCTGCGGCCAGAACAGAGAAGCCAAGCCTCGCTGCTGCGGCCGGACCAAAGACCTGGGTCCCGGGTGCCGGAGGAAAACCGGTGCCGGCAGCCAGAGGAAGGAAGGCCTATTGCGCGAATCTTTGTGCAATGGGCCTCTAGTATATATCTATAATTTCTGTTAGTACTTGAGTAAATATTTCTAAATCAAGTATGTAAGTGGACTTTTTCTCCTTAAACTAAATGTTTTTAATGCCAATTTGTAATTAAAATTAGATAAATTCTAGAGTACTAATTTTGTTAATATTTTTTTCCAGACCAGGTTTACATGATAACCACAATGTTTGGTGACAAGCTTTATTAGATTTAAAATATTATCTTCTGATTCCTTACAGATTCATTATAACATTGCACATTAGTTTGCTTTGGCCTGGTGACAACTTACCAATAGGTTATTACTTTTCAAGTGCTATAATTATTATCCAACCTTTAGGAGATTTCAGAGGTAACATTACAAAAGACTGGATTAAGAATTAATTTTCAGATAGTAAGTTTACTCTGTGATTGTTTGCAATTATGCATATTTCAAAAGTAAATACTATTTAGGACTATTTGTTTTACACACTGATTCCTTTTAACTACCTTTAATTTAATTTTTTTCCAAGGAACAGAAAATAGCCATTTAGGTCAGTCCCAGCCAGTGGTTTGTATAGCCTAATGCATTGTTTTTGACAATGATGTGTGGCTGTTGTTTCAATTACCTCTTGCTATATGTGCAGAATGCAATTAATACAGGTTTGAGTTGGCTCTCCTTAGAAACAAGAATGCTTGCAAATATGGCCTTTGGCTGGCATCTGTGAGTGTGAATGGCAAACAGTTTCCTACACAGATATAAAACTTTTCCCTAAATGGTAAGAGTGGCTCATTGTGCTTAAATTATTTGTGCAAACAATCCTATATAATAAAAGCCTAATATGCAAATTGTCCCCTCTGGCGGTCGTTCGACCAGGAATTCGACTGGGAGACCGGGAGTTTGATCGCTCACTATGACCAGGGGGTGGCGGCCAACCTCCCATGGTGCCTGGGCAGGGGGCTGTGACCTCACACCGGCTACCTGGAGGTGGGGGTAATGGGGTCAGAGGTGCGGTGAGAATGCGGGGTGTCCACTGAGCTTGCTCTCCGCCTGCTACCCTCCCCCGGGACACCAGGGCTCGCGTGTCAGGAAAGCCCCCACACTCAGGTGCCGGGCACCCGCAAGGAGCCCACCCTGCACCCGCATGGCCTCTACCAAGTGAGCTGGGCCGCAGCTGCTGCGACTACAGGGGCCAGTCGGGCTCCCGTGGGTTCACACAGGAGTTGGTCTGCGAGGCCGGCCAGGAGAGAGTGCGCTGCCCACCCGGCTTCCATGTGGCGCCGCTGGGCGGTCCAGAGGCCCACACTGTGCCTCAGCCCAAGGCGTCTGGCCGCGCTCACCACATCTCCACATGGACTTGGGTGCCGTGTCTCAGGCAGAGGGGGGCGCGCAGGGACCTGGGGGCCCAGGTGCTGCCCAGGGCCCAGAGGTCAGCTGGGACCTGCCTTTCCGTGCCAGATGCTCACACTTCGGTTGCCGGCCAGGTCTAGGGACTGCACCCATGCATGAATTTCGTGCACCAGGCCTATGGTGATATATAATGAGTACCTGCTTTTCTCTGGGAGTCTGAAATTTGGTATGTGCCAGGTAGAGGGTGCCTAAGTGACTAGCCTCCATTAAAGACCGTGGGCACTGTCTTCAATGAGCTTCTCCAGTAGACAACACTTCACGTAGGTTGTCACAGTTCAGTGCCATTTTAGGATTTAAGTGCATCTTAAGCAACTTCACTGGGAGAGGACTCTTAGAAGCTTACATTGTTTTCCTCTGGACTCTGCCATATGTCTGTTCCTTTTGCTTATTCTGCTTTGTATTATTTTGCTGTAAGAAATTTTAGCCATAAATTTGACTATATGCTGAGTTTTGTGAGGCCTAGTGAATCTCTGAGCTTGTGCATGTTCTTGGGGACTTCTGACACACTGCATAATAAATTTGCATAAAACTTGGTATGAAAACAACAACCAGTTTATTGTATTTCACGATTTTGTTGGTCAAGCACAGTTTGATTTGGTGTTGACAGCGGTCACTGTGTGGTTTGGTCTGGACTTTATGCACATATCTGGCATGTTGGCAGCGAGGAATGGAGGGTTGTGCTCAGCTTGTATTGTAGCTTAGAATGTAGCCTCTCCTGTTTTAGAGGCCTGAAATGCCAGTGAAGAAGTCAGATGACCCTGGATAAATAGATTGTTCATTCACTTACCTTCTACTTCTGAAATAAGCTTATATTTTTATTCTTAGCTGGAATAATTGGAGTAATGAATTCCCTATGTTATCACATATTTTATAAATTAGTTAATTCCTCTTATTTTTCCTCAGACCACCTTCTCCGAGTATTAGGGAATTTCTTTTTGTTTTACTGAAGAATTCTATGTTTATGTTATCCATACCCTGTATGATTTTATTAACATGTAACATCTTCTCTTGGCTTTTATTTTTCTCAGAAGATAATTAATGTTTTTATTGTATCCGTTTTAGAGAGTGATTATTCTGGTTGTCTTTATCTTTAATCATTTCCAGATTTTTCATTTTGAAAATGAAAAGAATCTGATCTACATGCAGTATGATAGGCTCAGATGCACCATAACATTTGTTCTCCAGAACTATGGAAGCATGAATTCCCTTTGCATAAAATTTTATGACTAGAAATTATTTTTAATATGGAAAAATTTCCAACCTGTGATGAGAAATGTTTTTTGTTTACTCACTGGTTTATAGTTTCTACAGACCCCCTGGAGCCTTCTTTTAGGAATAACTGAAAAATTATTGAATTCTCTCAATGGCTATTACATATTTTAGCTTGTAGTTTGATATTTTCATATTTGAGTTCCTTCAGAACTCCCATGTGAATGTTATTCAATCCTAATTTATTTATATTCAATAATTATTTTTCAGTATTAACAATAAATGACATCTCTGTGGGATATTGCATGGTAGAAAGTAATTTAGTATGCATTATATATATGGCAGGCAGGATATATCCTATACTATATATTTAGTATGCATTATATATATGGCAGGCAGGATACTGGCCACTCTGCTTGCCTCAGGTTTTGGAAATTTGATGTTCTAAGCTAGATGTTTGGATAGTCAGGGTGAATCCTGAACATTAATGGCCACTGTGAGCCCACCCTCTGCTTTTCCTCATTTAGAGTGCCCAGTCTAGGTGACTGAATTTCAGTCTTGATTTCTGGTTTAACATTTTGTTTCCTCCAGTAGGACTAAACTCTGCCTTAAACCTATACTTTCCTAGTTCTTGGACCACTAAAGCTCCACCTACTGGCTGGAATCTTGTCCGAAAGATAGGATTATGATGGTACCACCCACCTGACTCTTCTGGCCTTGTTTCACTTACTAGTTGGAGTTCTTCTGGCTACTTATCACCTTTTCAGTACCACTAACAACATGGTAGTTTGGTTGTTGGTCACCTTCTTTTTTGGGCAGTCCTACAGTATGGGCTTACTTATACTCACCTTCCTCATTAGCATATATTGAAATTGAAACCATAGTAAGGACTTCCATACTTCCTTAGAATAATCCTAAACTGTTAATTAAATTTAGATTCTTTTCACTTACCATTTTCTCATATATGTCTTCAAAATTAAAATGAAATTAAGAATTCAGACTCTGCCCTACCCAGTTTGGCTTGTCTGCCTGAGTACCGAAAGGTCCTGGGATTGATCCTGTCAAGGTCATGTACCTTGGTTGCAGGCTCCTCCCAGGCTGGGGACCTGGTTGGAGCTTGTGCAGGAGGCAACCAATCGATGTGTTTCTCTCACATCGATATTTATCTTTGTCTATTCCTCTCACTTTCACTCTTTCTAAAAATCAATGGAAAAATATCCTCGGGTGAGGATTAAAAAAAAAAAAGAATTCAGAATGTCGTTAAAGTAATAATTTTCATGAATGATTGAGTCTAAGGTATACATTTGTGGGTCATTTCCAGGTAGGTGGTAAGTTAAATGAGGCTATTGATGATGTTATCTAGTAGGAAAATATAGAGTAAAAAGAAAAGAGTATTTGAGTTTGGGCCTTGAAGAACTTGAGTATGTAATAGCCAGGGGAGAACCACAAAGGAGACAGAGAACATGAAGCTAGCTAGGTAGAAGGATAACTAGGGGAGTCTGGTGTCTTGGGAACAAAGGAAGAAGAGAGCGTTACCAGAGTTGAATGCTCCTGTGAGATCAATTAAAATGAAGGCAAGGAAACATCCATTAGTTTTAGTGACATGATGTTCATTGATGGTTTTAGTAATAGTGTTTTAGTGGAGTGATGAGTTGGAAATCAGGCAGCATGGCTTAAGGGGCAGTGCTGTATGAGAGAGCCTTTTTCTTAATAGCCTTTCCAACAAAGTGGTTAAATCTATCTCTGAGTATTTCATATTTTTGATGCTATTATAATGATGCATATTTTGTTGATTTAAATTTCTAATTGTTTGTGGCTAAATAATAGAAATACAGTTCAATTTTGAATATTGACCAGAGACCTTTCTAACTTATTATTTTCAGTACATTTTATTTTATTATTATTTTTATTTATTAAGGTATTACATATGTGTCCTTATCCCCTCATTGTCCCCCTACCCACCCTATTCATGCCCTCACCGTCCCTGGTGTGTGTGTCCATTGGTTAGGTTTATATGCATGCATAGAAGTCCTTTGGTTGATCTCTCCCTACCCCCACCCTCCCCTTCCTTCCCCCTGAGGTTTGATGGTCTGACTGATGCTTCTCTGTCTCTGGATCTGTTTTTGTTCATCAGTTTATGTTGTTCATTTTATTCCACAAATGAATGAGATCATGTGATATTTATCTTTCTCTGACTGGCTTATTTTGCTTAGCATAATGCTCTCCAGTTCCATCCATGCTGTTGCAAATGGTAAGAATTCCTTCTTTTTTACAGCAGCGTAGTATTCCATTGTGTAGCTATACCACAGTTCTTTAATCCACTCATCTCCTGATGGGCACTTAGGCTGTTTCCAAATCTTAGCTATGGTAAATTGGGCTGCTATGAACATAGGGGTGCATATATCCTTTCTGATTGGTGTTTCTGATTTCTTGGGATATATTCCTAGAAGTGGGATCACTGGGTCAAATGGGAGTTCCAGTTTTAGTTTTTTGAGGAAACTGCATAGAGTTCTCCACAGTGGCTACACCAGTCTGCATTCCCACCAGCAGTGCATGACGGTTCCTTTTTCTCCGCATCCTCACAAGCACTTGTCCTTTGTTGATTTGTTGATGATAGCTATTCTGACAGGTGTGAGATGGTACCTCATTGTCATTTTGATTTGCATCTCTTGGATGATTAGTGACTTTGAGAATGTTTTCATGGCCTCCCTTATGTCCTCTTTCTAAAATTATATATTTAGGTACGTTGTCCATTTTTTGATTGGGTTGTTTATCTTCCTTTTGTTAAGTTGTATGAGTTCCCTGTGAATGTTGGAGATCAAACCCTTATCGGTGATAACATTTGCAGATATGTTCTCCCATGCAGTGGGCTTTCTTGTTTTGTTGATGATTTCTTTTGCTGTATAGAAGCTTTTTATTTTGATGTAGTTCCATTTGTTTATTTTCTCTTTAGTTTCCATTGCCCTAGGAGCTGCATTGGTGAAGACATTGCTTGACATATGTCTGAGATTTTGCTGCCTGTGGATTAAATATATTTCTTAGGTTTTTAAAAGCTTATATGGGCATATGTAAGTCATTTTTAGATGGTGAGATGGTAAAAGAAATTATTTCTATTGTGGAAATTTTGTTAGAAAAAGATATTTTACAAAAGTTGAAATATTTTCAATTTAGCTACCCTTCAATTGCTCATAGACTATAACAGGGGTGGGCAACCTTTTTGTGAGTGCGTGCCAAAACCAGCAAAATCTCTGACTCAAAATTCTTCTGCATGCCAACCCTAATTTTTTGAGAACATGTTACGCCTACTTGATATCTCTTAAGGTGTACGTATGTGAAGAACCTTGAAGAAATAATAAAATTCATTCGAGCGACAAAAACACAGTATTTGAAGATGAAAAATACATTTATTTTTTATTGTATACATGTACACTGATAGTCCGACAGAAAACTTTATGACTCCGTTTGATATTATCGGTGGGACTTTTGCTGCTACATCACTGATGACAGAGATTTTACATCAGGTTTATATTTCGTGACCTTCAGAGAGATGCACGAGCTACTACTTTCATCCGTCAGGCTACTCCTATTATGAGACTTAACAAAATTCATCACTGAGAACAAAGATTCACAATTGTAAATGGAAGATTATAAAAGAGGGTTTCGCGTGCCAGCAAAAGTTACTGGCGCGCCATGTTTGGCACGCATGCCAAGGGTTGCCCACCCCTGGACTATAAGATCTTCCCTATGATATCAAAGGTTAGCTAATTCAAATTAGGAAAAATTGCAGATACTTTTATTTAGCTTTATATGTCATGTGATAAAAGAGATACAGCCCAATTAATAATTTGGGAAAAATATTTTGGGTAAGCTCAAATGTAGGAAGAAAAGTTGTCAATTTGTAACCTAAAAAATTGAACACAGGGTATAGATATTTTTTAATTCTTTCAAATCCTTCAAAGAATGTCACCTAAATATGAAAAAATTCATTTATTTCATGTGAATAGTATCCCAGCTATGATAGGATAAAAATTCAGATTTTTTAGAATTTTCACATAAGAAATAGTTTATTTATTGCTTCATTTAATCATTTATTACATATTGAATATATTTGTACCTTAGTTTTCTAAAGTAGTATCTCTGAAAAGTAATCATGTATTCAATTGTTAAGAATAATTATGTTTATATGTACAAATGCTATTAATTATTACTGACTAATGTGGTGGAACAATTGAAAAAAATAGAGGACAGTGAACTTAATCAATTGTTATATGCTAATTCTTATTGGTTGCATAGTAGAAGAATTTTACAAAAAAAAATATGTATTTTTAACTCCAAGTTAAAATGTTTACCAAATGTTCAACAAACAAAAACAACAAAAAAAAATGGCATTGTGATTAAAGTTTTTTCACCATTATTGTAGTTTATGCAGGTGAATTTGAAGCTCAAGGAAAGGAAATTGCAAGAAAAACTTGAGGATTGCTTTGTTAACATTGATAAATTTGAAATTACTTTTCAATTTATGAAGTAACCCTTTGAATTTGACATTAGTAAAACTGAGTTGACATAAGGTTTAGTGAATTTACTTACTACACAGTCATGGATTTTAAAGTGGTAAGCTTTTGCTTCTGAGTTAAAGCAGTGATTTTAAAAAGATGAACCAATTTAGTCAATGTGAATATATATTGAAGGGATATATTTATATGGTATATGAATGTATGATTGGAAAACTTTGAAATATGTTGGAACAACTTAGATGTGTGAACTACTTTTTAAACTCTTATTGATAAAATCTAAATGCCGATTAAGTATTTATGATTAAAATTTAGCCAACTAAATACATGTTCTGTATATATAAAATACACAATGGCTTTCAAAGACTTAGTTTTAAGAAAAGAATATAAAATCTCAATAATTTTTATACTATTATAAAATAACTAGAGGCCCGATGCACAAAAATTGTGCAAAAGCAGGCCTTCCTTCCCCTGGCTGCCGGCACCGGCTTCCTTCTGGCACTCGGGACCCGGGCTTCTCTCGCAGCCCCGGCTTTGTCCAGCAGGTCGTCCGGAAGGGTGTCCGGTCTAATTAGCATATTGCACTTTTATTATTATAGATTTTATAATAATAGTTATTTTAGTAATAATAGTTATAAAATAATTTTTTATTTTGACTCTTGTGTTAAATAAGATATATTAAAATTAATTTCACCTTTTTTTTAACTTTTAAAATGTATCTATTAGAAAATTTAGTGTTACATATATAGGTTGAAATATATTCTCACTAGAGAGAATTGAGCTAGATTATTGTATAAAAGTTTGTGGGCATTTTCTGGATGCTTGAGGTTAAGAGAAGTTTGAGTTAAGGGCAGTTTGGTCTTTAATTCAATCACTAGTAATTTCTTGGTTGTCCTGGTCACTTCAACAACTCTGAGAAAGGCTTATAACACATTTTTTAAAAATCCTCAACTGAGAATATGTTTTTTAAAATTGATTTTTAGAGACAGAGAGAAGGAGAGAGAGAGAAACATTGATCAGTTGCCTCCCATATATGCCCCAGATCGAACCAGCAACCTAGGTACAGGCCCTGACCAGAAATTAAACCAGCCACCTTTTGGTGTACGGGACGATGTTCCAACCAACTGATCCACCTGATAGGGCAGATTTATAATGCATACTATTTATTAAATACTAGAGGACCTGTGCACAAATTCACGCACAGGTGGGGTCCCTCGTGGTGGCCTGCAGGAATAGGGCCCCAGCTTGTGCCCCCAGCCTTGCAGCCCCGCCTGGCACCCCACCTTGGCCTGGCGCCGCCCCCTCACCTGCTCCACCATCCCGCCTGTGGGCGATTGATCGGGCTGGGCCCCCCTTCCAGCTCCCTCGGTGCCTGGGAGCTAGGTGGCGGCCCCGCCCCCTGCCGCCACTGCTGGTTGCTGTCTGCGGGGTGATCAGTGGGGTGATGGGGCCCCCGCTCGCACCCTCCTTGGCCTGGCGCTGCATGCTCACCTGCTGCACCATCACACCACAGTCCCGCTCTCTTCAGGGCCCATCAGGCCGGCAGCACCTCCACTGCCAACTGCTGCCAGCGCCGCATCGCCAACGCCTGCCATGTTCTGTGCTGCCCCCTGGTGGTCAGCATGCATCATAGTGAGTGGTTGAACTCCTGGTGGAACTCCAGGTTGGACAATTTGCATATTAGGCTTTTATTATATAGGATTAATACCTGATCCAATGGATGCTACTGGGTTGTAGTCATATGTGCAAGCATCTGCTAACATAAAATGAATTTGTGTTTGTATATATTAATTACTGTAACTTCTAGTGAGCCATATTATGATACTGATGGTCTTTGTCTCTAATTGCTTGCATTCTTTCATAGGAGTACATTATTCAGAACTATTTTGCATTGCCACAGTTGGGAGTACATACATACTGTGAGTGGCAGTATATACTCTATAAACTTTTTTTAAAAATATATTTTATTGATTTTTTACAGAGAGGAAGGGAGAGGGATAGAGAGTTAGAAACATCAATGAGGGAGAAACATCAATCAGCTGCCTTCTGCATACCCCCAACTGGGGATTTGCCTGCAACCAAGATACATGCCCTTGACCGGAATCGAACCTGGGAACCTTTCAGTCTGCAGGCCGACGCTCCATCCACTGAGCCAAACCAGTTAGGGCACTCTATAAACTTTCTTATAACAGCTGTCAGTTGGCAGAGGTAATCCTGGAGAAGTAATACATTAATTCAGCTCAGTGGACATAGTTATTTCAGAGAAAGAAGGGTTATTTGCATAGCAGGCATGGTTGGTATAGTTTGGCAACTGTCATGATTGTTTGTCTCAGTTATAGGGCATGGTGGGTAAAATTGCCTCTGTTTACAAAGGATTGTGGAGTGGGAAGAGATGGCTGAAAATACTTGACCTTCCAATACCTTACTAATAATGAAAATAATTTTAAAATTTAGGATTTTTGTATAAGTTTGGAAAGCATCTTGAATAGAAATGGAAAAATCAGAAGAAAGAATACATATTTTAAAATATTTTATTGCATCTAGAGGTTGCTGATGAAATTTCATTATTGATAAAATCTATAATAATAAAAGCATAATATGCAAATAGACCGAATAACCGAACAGCAGAATGACCGAACAGCAGAACAACGGGACTACCTTCCGGATGACCATGCTATGACACACACTGGCGCCAGGCCAGCCAAGGCAGATGCGATGCGATTGGTCAGGGGGCCCCACTATCACCCCATGATCGCCCCACAGAGGGAGGCCCAGGCCAGCCAAGTGATTGCACCCCACGCCTGTAGCCTGCAGAGGGAGGCAACCAGTGGTGAGGGAGGGGGAGGCAGCACTGCACAGATGGCAAGCAGTGGCAGCGGCGGGGTTGGGGCCATCTGCCGGCAGCTAGGGGAAGGAAAGCCCCGATAGGCCCTGATCGCCGGCCAGGCCTAGGGACCCTACCCGAGGGGTCCTGGACTGCGAGAGGGTTCAGGCTGGTTGAGGGACACCCCCCTTCCCCATGCATGAATTTCGTGCACCAGGTCTCTAGTTGTTATATAAATATGTAAGAATTTTTCACCCTGCAAAATTTCATATTTAGCCCTTTACATATTTTGCTCTATTTTTATCTGCTTAATCATGAGCTGTACATGTATTTAAAATATGTTTTTACCTATGAATTAAAGAGTAATTCATGTAATTAGCTTGTGAAATTGAAAGTTTATGAGATCAGGATTTTACACTTGAGTGACTTGGTTTAATTTATATTCTTAGGATAGCATTCTGTCTTAAAAGTAAGGTCCACCAGTTTTCAATGCTACATAGAAATTTAAATGAATTAATTCAAAGTCTAAGAACTGTTAGTTTACTAGTATGAAATGTGAATTACTGAGGAGTATATAGAAGATTGTCTGCTTAGAACTTTAGTGTACTTGGTGTAATGAAATGTGCATGACAGGGTGTATGGCAAAATGTGTCTGAGCTCAGGTCCTGATGTGAGACTGCTGGCTTTATACCTGTCTCTACAACTTTCTGGCTGTTTGACATGGCAAGTTACATTTCTGCTCTTAGATTTCTCATTGGGAAAATGGAAATAATGACAGCATTTACTTAATAGGTGCTTGTGAGGTTTAAGTGAGATAATATATTGCAAAGCATTTAGCATAACTCCTGGCTTATAGAGAGCATCTACCAAGTATTATTTATTGATAATGTGTATAACAGTATTTAATTATTTTTGTTGGGTAACTGGACTGGGACTTGCCTATTTATTTTAGCTTTTTCTTAGTTAATGGATTATACTTTGCATCACATTATTACCAAAGAGTAACAGAATGAAGTATATATTTCTGAAGCTAGAGTATCTTAAATTTTAATATAAAGCTGAGTGAAGTTCTTCATATTTTCCTGAATTATATTTTTTAAAGGGTACATTTTAGAAAGCAATGATTTAATCACTTTCTTGCATCACAATAATTAAATAATTGTTGAAAAGACTATAATTAGCATTTATTTTTTGGAATGTAATACTTTATAAAAGTAATATGTTCATGTGGCTGAAAATTCAAAAGATATGAGAGTCTGTAGTGGAAAGTTTTCTCCTACCTCTGTGCCCCATGTACAAAGAAGTGACCAATATATTAAGATTTTTGTCTATTTTTTCAGATTTATTTTATTTATATGCAACTAAATATGTATATATATATTCCCCCTTAGATACAGTGGGGCCTTGGCTTACGAGTGTCCGGACTAACGAGGTTTTCGAGATACGAGCCATCTCTTGGCCGATTTTTTGCTTTGAGTTGCGAGCTTAAATTCGGGTTATGAGCCAGCTTCAGATACCTCACCGCTAGTTGGCACAGCGAATGTCACAGTGAACGCCACAACATCAGCCCAGCATCACGTGTCTCACTCGTTCACTTTAAGATTTGACATACGAGTAATTTGAGTTACGAGCTCCATCACGGAACGAATTAAACTCATAAGTCAAGGCCCCACTGTATATGGTAGATACCTTGCTCGTTTCATTTAACAAGTATCTATGCTATCTGCAGGATATCTTCCCTCCATTTTTAAAATCAAGAGATTAGCTCTATGAATGGCAATGAATACAAACCCCTATCTCTGATCTTTTTACTCTCATCCTTGTCTCTTTACCAGATTGGAGTGTACTTCCACCATGTAAAATCTGTGAAACAACGAGCCAGCCCTGCTTTAGTCCTTGCTGATAGCATAGACACTTGGCATTTCATTTAACAATGCATTTTAGGGCCTGTTCTGTATCTGTATATACACAGCTCCCTCATTCATTTTTAGCTGCCTTGTATTTTGTTTCTGGATATACTGTAATTTATTGCTTGATGTTAAATTATTCTTCCCTTGACATTTGTTTTTCCTGTTTATTCTTCTCAATTTTCTGGTAATAGCTATGTAGGATCCTATGGTTTCCTTTTTTGTTTACTCATTTTTCTCTGAGGTGGATTTTTCTTGTTATTTGTAGGTGATACTTGTGAGGGAATGACCAGAGCCCTGGGAGGAATTTTTTTTTAAATCTTGGGTTTGACTAGATTTTACCAAGAACATCATTCATAGAAGAATAAATTGACTTGGACTCTCATTAAAATTAGATGCTTCTGCTCTTCAGAGACACTGTTGAGAGAATGTAAAGGCAAGCCACAGACTGAGAGAAAATATTTGCAAAGAATAGATTTGAGAAAGGGCTTGTGTTTGGAATATATAAATATTTTTCAAAAAATAATAAGAAAACCATCTCAATTTAAAAATGATCAAAAGTTTTGAACACTTTGTCAAAGATAAATGAATAGCAAATATGCATGTGAAAAGATGCTTACAATTATTAGAGAAATGAAAATAAAACCACAGTGCGATACTGTTACACACCTATTAGAATGGATAAAATTAAAAAAGACTATCCACACCATGTATTGGCAAAGCTCTAGGACAGCGGTTCTCAACCTGTGGGTCGCGACCCCTTTGGCGGTCGAACGACCCTTTCACCGGTGTCGCCTAAGACCATCCTGCATATCAGATATTTACATGACGATTCATAACAGTAGCAACATTACAGTTATGAAGTAGCAACGAAAATAATTTTATGGTTGGGTCACAACATGAGGAACTGGATTTAAAGGGCCAGAAGGTTGAGAACTACTGCTAGAGTGACTGAAATGCTCGTACACTCCTAGGGGCAATGTACAGTGATACAGCCACCTTGGAAAATAGTTTGTCAGTTTCTTAAGAAGTTAAACATACGTCTAACATGGGATCTAGCCATTCCACGACTAGGTATTTACCCAAGGGAAATGAAGGTTAATGTTCATACAGAAACTTATACATGAATGTTTATAGCCGTTAAACTTGTAATAGCAACAAACTAGGAACAACCAAAATGTCTGTCAACAGGTGTATAGATAAAAAATGTGTGGTATATCCATATAATGGAAAACTACTGAGCAGTAAAAAGCAATGAACTCTTGATACACACTACAACACAAATGAATCCAAAAATAATTATGCTGAGTGAAAGAAGCCAGATAACTGTGTGATTCCATTTACATAAAATTCTAGGAAATCCAGATTAATCTATACTGTCATAAACAAGATCATTGCTTGCCTGGATGGGATTGGGTGGGGAGAGAGGGAGAGACGAGAAGAGATTACAGGGTTACAGGGTGATGGTTATGTTTATCTTGATTGTGGTGTTGGTTTCACAGATATATACACATATGTGCTTTAATTCTGTGCAGTTTATTCTATATCAGTTTTACCTCAGTAAAGTACTAAAAAATAATTTAAGGCAGTGGTCGGCAAACTCATTAGTCAACAGAGCCAAATATCAACAGTACAACGATTGAAATTTCTTTTGAGAGCCAAATTTTTTAAACTTAAACTATATAGGTAGGTACATTGTTATTACCTTAATTAGGGTACTCCTAAGCTGGCCTTTGCTAAAAACGTCCTCAATCTGATTGAGGTACGTTCGCTGAGGTCGGCCCCTTCCAACTCTCCCATCTACACTCGTCTTGTATACTTGTTTCGTCTTGTATTCTCATTTCATTCATCCTCTCTATATGTCCAAACCATCTCAACATACCTTTCTCAGTCCTTGACACTACATCTTCTTTCACTCCACAACGTTCCCTAAAATTAACTTAATAAACGTTACTTAAAGTTTTAAGTCAACTTCGCACTGTATGTGCGCGCCCGCACATGGTATTTTGTGGAAGAGCCACACTCAAGTGGCCAAAGAGCCGCATGTGGCTCGTGAGCCGCGGTTTGCCGACCACTGATCTAAGGGAAGCAGACAAAAGTCCACATAGCTAGAGTAATCAGCAATACAGTCCAGACTTCAAAAATTATTGCTAGGATGTGCACAGTTGCAGATGGTAATGTCAAGTCAGTAAGAGTCACATTAAAATGTCTAGAGGTTTAGCCATTCCTCTTGGGCCCAATCTTTTATATACATAAGGCTAGAGTAGTATATTGATCTGGATATGTGCAGGAAACCATCTCCTGTGGCTGGGTAAACACATTAAACAATATGTGCTGTGAAAGTATATATCTGTACACTTAGATGTGAACACAGTCTTAATCCATCACCCTTAGGCTTCCTAGACTGTCAGAACCTGATCCAAGCACATGGCTAAACTGAGTATCAGTTAACAAGACTCAAATTAACTGGAAATCTCTGTGACTCACTTTAATATGCCCTTGGGTCAACTTTATTAGGCTCCATCATTATATTCTGACACAAACGTTTAGAAGATCGAATGTTATTACACTTTTTATTTATTATTTTTAATTGAATTTATTGGGGTGATATTGGTTAATAAAATCACATAAGTTTCAAGCTTACATTTCTTTTGATTTTAGAGTAATTGTAGATCCACATGCAGTTGTAAGAAATACTTCAGAGAAACATTTCAGCCTTTTAAACCTTATAATTTCAATACAACTGTAATATAGCTGAAATAATACTGTCTTTAACCCTTTTTACTTTTTGACTGGGGCCCTGCAAATTAGACTGACCAGCCGGACCCCATCCGTGCACGAATTCGTGCACCGGGCCTCTAGTTTATACATGATTTTGTTATTACTATTATGCTGTCTTTGTAGAAACAGTTTGGCTTGGTGCTTTTGATGATTATTATTTTTTAAAGAATAGTAACATTTTATAACTGTAAGGGTGCTGATTCTGTCACATATTTTCATATAAGGAGACTAAGTCGCAGGAAGTTTAAATAACTTGTCTGATGTTACACAAATAATTTTAAGTGGGAGGGATTTTTTTAAAAGGCAAGTGACAATTGAATAGTTTTTAGATTTATAACTTGTGTGTCTGATTGTTCTAAAATGGAACATATTAAGTGGTTATTTTAAAGGCCAAGTTTATCAGGAGAACTTTTACTGTTTTACTAAGGACATTTTAAAAAATATATATTTTATTGATTTTTTACAGAGAGGAAGGGAGAGGGATAGAGAGTTAGAAACATCAATCAACTGCCTCCTGAACACCCCCTACTGGGGATGTGCCCGCAACCGAGGTACATGCCCTTGACCGGAATCGACCCTGGGACCCTTCAGTCCGCAGGCCGACGCTCTATCCACTGAGCCAAACCAGTTAGGGCTCTAAGGACATTCTTAAGTGAAATTGGATGTATGGATCTATCTATATATTTATCTATCTATTTATATTTGTATGTGTAGAGAGCATTGGGGGGGGGGGGGAGTAGCTTGAGATGTCAGTCCTTTTGGTTATATTCTGTTTCTTAAATAGTTAGAAGATCCAGGGATGTCAGTTTTAGTCTTATACTTCATAACTCAAATATTATACATTTTATTTTGTATATATAAAGATTTTTATAATTACATATTAAAAACTAAAGTATTGGAAGAATAAATACCACTAGTAAATAGTCATTGTCTCTGGGTGGTGACATTACAGGGCACTTGACTTTTTATATTATGTATTTCTGTATTTTTTAGATATTTTATAGTTAACATTATATCTAGAAAAGACACTGATGAATATAGGAAGTAAAAGCACAAATGTAAAATTTTTCAATTATTTTGCTAATAAAGATGGTAACCTTGCGTTATACACTACCTTATTAAGCTGTCATGTCAGACTTAATGCTAAGGATATTTGTTTTTGTAAATCATTAGGCACAGTATTTACTCTCATTTCAGACTTCCAGGTAAGCCTCTTTATCTTGCATCAGAATTTTAGTAAGTCCAAATTTGGGTCAGCAAATTCTCCACTGGTATAATATATAGGTGAATTTAAAACCAAAGTTGACCTTTGAGTGATCAAAAGATAACTAATATATACTAAATTGTTACAGCGATAGTACTTAATTATCCTCTCCTATGCAATATTATTAAACAATTCCAAAACTACTCACTTTAAGTAAAAGTTTATTTTATAAGTTGTGCAGCAAGTGTCCTCTGTCTTCATGACACTTCACATTTTTAGATTTTTTAAGAACCTATAGCTAAATATAAATATATTATGAAAAGTTAGAGTAAAAAGGATAAAACATTTTAATTTTAAAGAACAAAATATAAATTCTGTGGTTATTAAAACAGTCTCTGATTATTTTAAAATCTTTTAAAAAATTCTAACTTTGTATAGAATGTTAAATGTTTTAGAAACATGAATGATATAATTGATCATGAAACACTACCTTCCATGATATTAACTTTATATATATTTCTTGGATTGACAATTTAGAAACTTTTTGGTATCTCTATTTTTATGGTAAAATAAAAATGTGTGTGTGTTGTGTGTGTGTGTGTGTGTGTGTGTGTATAAGTAGTAGTTAGCAAAAACTATATATGACTAGACAAATGGACCAGTTGAAAAAGTTTTTGTGACATTTACTTTCTTTATATGACTGTACAGTTTAAAACACTTCATGACATTTATTCCCTTTATAATTTTTTTCTTTAAATGAGTGCTCTGAAAATGTCACTGTGAATTAAAGCATAATGTCTGGAAAAGATAACTTATTTATGTTCTTGATGTATATTTCAATAACATGCTGAGTTTTTCTCTAGTTGATTTTTTCCTGTATCCCTAGAGAAATTGCTGAAAATATTTACATATAAGATTTTTAAACTTTGCATCATAGAGAATAATGTTAGAATTGCATAGAATAAAAGAAAGTAATCATTTTAATATTCTTAGAAAAGGATAGGATAAGCACTACATATTTTATAATTAAGAAGAGTTCATATTTGATTCATAAAGTCTAAGTGCTTTTTATAGATGCCTCAGCTTAAATGCAGATGTACTATTTTTGGCTAAATTTCTAGTTCTTGTAGGATTTGTGTGCCATAAGTGGGCTCTCCCTGCTATATAAACTTACTAACATCCCTCAAAAGAGATAAATTATGACTAGTATATATTTTTCAATTCCAGCCTTTTAATGTAAAAATTGATAATCGACTAAAGTAGTATTTTATCAACTTCATAAGCTTAAATTCAGACACTAATCCCTAACCTCTTCATACAGATCCTTTGTCCACTTCTCATTTTTACATCTGCTTCCCCAGTAAAGTCACCCCCCCTCCCCAATTTAAGTGTTGCTGGGTTTAAATTCATAGGTATAGTTTGTTTTCTAATGGCTGTGATCAGTGTTCATTAACTTAACCACTATTTATTGAACACCAGCCACTGGGTGTTGAGCACTGTTCTTGACACCAGAATATAGTGGTGAGTAAAACAGACAGTCTATGTCCTAGTGGAGCTTACATCATGGGAAATAAACAGCCAGTTAGATCAGTATATAATTATAAATTAAAGTAAATTTTATAAGGGTGCTTAAAATGGGGATTTGATTGAAGTTGGGGCTTACTAAGACCTCTCTAGTATTTGAAAACTAAAGGATAAGTAGTAGTTAGCAAAAAGAAGGGTAAATAAAATTTCATACATAGTCTGGCTGGTGTGTAGTGATGGAAGTATGGAGAGAGCAGTCTTGATGAGGTAGAAGATTTATAGACCATGTTGAGGATTTAGCTTAGTGGCAAGCTAAGGATTTTAATCTGAGTGATAATGTGATCAGTTTTTTGTTGTTTTAAAGAACAGTTTTAGGTTCACAGCAAAATTGACTGGAAAGTACAGAGAGAGTTTGTGTTATAAAATATTTTATTATGACTTCAGTTTTTTCTTTATGATAAAACATAATGATGCAGCCCAATAAAACCTTTAATTCCATATATTCCATTGAACATTAGGAGAAAATAATCAGGTTACTTTCTCGGTAAAACACGGTGCTTCCCTCAACATTTAGAAACCTGTAATCCATCCTTGCAAAGTCCTGTATGTTTCCTCTTAGTGAAGCCCAGAGTTTTATGCCTCTTGCTCCAAACACTGCCTATTTATTATTTATTTGTTAGATTTCAAAGGCACACTTGTTTATTTTTTAAAGGTTCACTTAGGTGACACAACAAGAATGATATAAGAAGACTTAAGCGGAAGCAAGATTATTCAGATAGGCCTTTGCAAAGATTCAGGCTAGAAATGATGGTGACTTAAAATTGAATACTATCATTGGAGAGAACGTTATCTATATTCTATATATATAAAAAGCCAGTGTTCCTAATGGCCGGAACGACCAAACGACCAGTTGCCATGAAGTGGCATTGACCACTTCTCGGTCCGCTCACAGGCGGGGGTGGGGCGAGACTGGTGACTGGCAAGCGGGCTGAACTGCTGACCTCTTGGTCCCTCGACCCAGCCCCTGACCCGCAGCCTCGATGGATCAGCAATGGTGAGTGGGGTAATCGGGGTGGGTGGCGGGAGGACTGGGCTGGCTGTCAGGACGTTGGGATCACCAGCTCATCCCTGGCTGCTTGGGGGCTCAGGCATGCGGGAAAGCAGGCGCTGGCAACTTCACTTCCATGTGCGTGCACCGGGCCAATCCCTGATGGAATGCACTGCCTGCTCAGGGCAGCCTCTGTCAGCGCCTCAAGTCCCAGCAGCAGTGGCAGCGGCAGCGGTGGTGGTGGTGGCGCCCGTGTGAGCAGCCCGAGCCGGCAGGCCCAGTGCATGTGCATGGAGGTGAAGTCTCCAGCGCCCGCTTTCCTGCAGGCCTGAGCCCCAGAGCAGCTGGGGATGAGCTGGTGATCCCAACGGCCTGACAGCCCAGTGGTGGAAGCGGCATTTGGCTTGGGGACTGGCGAGCGGGCAGAAAATGGCCCTGATCGCAGGAGGCTAGGCCTAGGGACCCTACCTGCACGATTTAATTGTGCGCTGGGCCTTTAGTTTAAAAATAAATTCTGTGCTATATAAACTGTAAGTGAAAAATCAATTTTAAAAAATGATAAAATTCATGCTAATAGTTGCAAAGATTTTGTGTGGTTGGGTGTGTCTCTGGCTTAGAGTGTTGACCATGTTTAGTAGAAAGAGAACTAATTAATATAGATGAAATTAGGTTCTAGATATTGCCAATAAATTAAATACACACAAACAGCTTTTACATGGGTTAAAGAAATGATGAGAGGCTTAATAAGATAATAGTAAGTTAAAACTACAGGAGAAGCTTTCATTAAGCAGCTGGTGAAAAACAATATAATAATAAACCACAATTTGTTAAATATTTTATATTATAATAATGGTACTTTTATTGTAATTAATGCCTTTCCACAAAGAAGTGTGGAATTAACATGTCACTGGTTTTGATTATATTTAATAGAATATTTGATTTTGATTTAATAGAATTTTTACTTAAATCACTTGCAAAGATGAATAAGCTTTGGGAAAATTCACTTTTAATTTGAAAGCAGAATATATTTCTTCCTGATTAGAAAAGAAATCTCTGCCATTTGATAAGAATTCTCCATTTCATATTCTTTTCCCATATTCTTTTTATTCTTCATTGCAGTTGACAGAATTTTACCATCTTTCTGAGTGGAACATATTGTATCATTAATGGTGATTACACAGGACTTTATGTTGTGTTTGAATGGATTCATTTAAAAAATACCAGTTCACTTTTTGGATTTCACTAGCTCTCTTAAATAGTCTAAGAAAGTAATTAACAGAACAAATATAAGTATTATCTAACATCTCAATATGTTGACTTATAGTTAAATGGACAGTTATCAATAAAATTAAATTCCACACCACAGAATATAATGCATGTTATATTTCTCTTTACTACCTTTTCAGCTCTCACACAGAATGGTTATTGTATATTTGAGTTTAAAGACGTATTCTTCAATCAGCAGCTATTTATATCCTTGTCATTTTGTTAGGCTGGTAAGATAGTAAATTCAGGGTCAAAATTTGGCTGATTATTGTTCTTTAAATAATAGACAAATATTATGTTTGCATGTATGCCTATATGTAACTTTTTTTTCACTTTGCTGTTCAATGAAAATGGAAAAAATATACATGTAATTCAGTCAGGGTCTCCATTTCCTTTAGTTCCTTTTCTGGAGATTTGTTCTGTTCTTTCATTTGGGACCCGTTTTTTGGTCTCCTCATTTGAGCTGCTTTCCTGTGTTTGTTTCTATGTATTAGGTAGAGATGCTATGTCTCCTGGACTTGGTAGAGTAGCCTCCTGTAGTAGGTGTCCTGTAGGGTCACAGCCTACCCAGTCACTTGAGCTGGGTGCTCTAGGTGCGACCCCCCTGTTGTAGTTGAACCTTGATTGCTGTTGGCAGGTCACTGGGAGGGATTGACCCACGGGCTGATTCTGCTGCAAGACCAGCTGTGACTATAGCAGAGGCCAGTGGTCTGATTTTTATAGGTGAGAAGGAACTGAGAAACTGAATGACTTGACTGAGATTGATTAATTATTGTCAGGTTTGATATAATAATCCTGGTCTTCAATAAGTCTTCTTTCTATATTCCATGCTGTTATCATATGTTAATTTTTTTCTTTGAATAATTTTGCCTTGAATTTTCTTGTACATTTACTTGAGAAGATAAGACTTTTGACAAATTATTTGTTATGATGCCTGTGACTTCTCAAAAAGATGGATCCACAGTGTTTCTTTTTGCACTTGCTTATTTACTCATTGAATTAAATATGTGATGAAGGTGAAATAGCACAAAAAAAGAGGAGCTTGGAGAATGTCATATTAGCATACTCTAATAACATCCTATTTAATAAAGAGCTAATATGCTAATTAGACCAAACAGCAGAACAACCGTCTGGATGACCTTCTGGAAGAAGCCAGGGCTGCGAGGGCCGGCCAAGGCAGGCGGGGCTGCGAGGGCCCAGCCCCTTGCATGAATTTCATGCATTGGGCCTCTAGTGTATATTAGTAATATGACAGATCTTAGTTATATACTCTTTTAATATATCCAATTACTGGATAATTCCTGGAGAGATGATGTGTGTAGGATATTCTGAAGTGTAACACATGATAAATTTCAAATTCTGAATTTTCATATAGCCATGTGGGTCACAGTAAAAATTAAAACACCTCCCTGAAATGAGAAATGTCTTTTAAAAATCAAATTCATTCCAATAAACAAAACTTACTGTGAATTTTGCATGTTTCACAAAGATTTTGTTATAATCAGCTATTATAATTTCTTCAGTGATGACTTGAAATTGAGTATTGAAAAACTAGTTTTCTATACTCTGTTCTACTAGTTGACCTGATGAAATATTAAAGCCATTAGTAATTACAGTTAATCAACATCATGAATTATTCTTACAGTTATTTAATCATAGGCTTTCTTTCATCACTGTACATGTTTTTCAATTTTTTCCTCCATCTCTTCGCTTCCCTGCATCTAATTTTTATTTTGCTATTGGTAGAAATGTAGAATAATCTTACTATGATCATATCTAAAACATTATTAGTCAAATATGCTTTAAAGGATGTATCCCAAAACCAAATACATTATGTAATGAATCTTGATGATACCCACTGTGCTTTCCCCCCTCCTTCTCTCCCTCCCTTACTTTCTCTCTCCCTCTCCTCCCCCTTCCTCTCTTCCTTTCTTCTTTCCTCCTCTTTTCCTCTTCCTCTTTCTGAGGAAAGAAAGGAAACAAGTTGTAGAAGATAATTCTTTGAACAAAAAGCAATTCTAATAGAACTATATTATGGGGGGACTGCATGAGAAACAAAGGAGAGAAAGGATTGAGGGACAAGATGCCATGGATGGGTTTTAATGGTGTAAAGGAATGAGAGACTCATAGGACTTTAGAGATATTAGAAAATAAGAGAGCCCAGCCCGCGTGGCTCAGTGGTTTGAGCGTCAGCCTATGAACTGGAATTCCCCGTCAGGGCATATGTCCAAGTTGCGGGCTCGATCCATAGTGTGGGATGTGCAGGAGGCAGCCGATCAATTATTCTCTCATCATTAATGCTTCTATCTCTCTCTCCCTCTCCCTTCCTCTCTGAAATCATTAAAAATATATTTAAAAAAAAGAAAATAAGAGAGAACACCTGATTTTAATAAGTTGCTTTGTATTAATACTTAGACACCACTACCGTCAATCCCCATGCTTACATAATTTATGAGTAAAAGCTGGAATTCTCATCTATCCACACATGTTTAAATGTGATTCTGATCAGAGTGTGGGCTAGGAATATGGCTTTGTGAGTATAAAATTATTTGTTCATTTAATTAAAATAGGAATCTAAAGGCCAAATGTGTTGACATTCAAATTTTTATTGCTTTTTTATATCTGATTCTGTCTCAGTCATTAGGTCTCAGTTAAAATATTATCTTCACGGATAAAAAATGTATAGTATGTCACCTTTTATCTAAAAAGAGAGGACACATACATACGTATGTGTATGTGTGTGTGTCTATATACACATTCACACCCATCAGTTTATATTAAGAAATAATGGGAGGATAAATTATGAAATAAATTCTCCAAAGTGATTACACCATTTTCAGTGCCACTACAGTGTTAGAGAATTTCATTTGCTCCATATCCTCCCCTGGTGCTGTTAGTCTTTTTGATTTTAACTGTTCTGGTGAGTATGAAATATTATATCATTGTGATCTTAATTTACATTAAATCATGCTGAGCCCTTTTACACATACCTATTTGCCATTCTTATATCTTCTTTGTGAAGTATCTATTCACTCTTTTGCCCATTGAGAGGGAGCTATTAGTCTACTTATTTTTGATTTGTAGGAATTTGTATATATGTATTCTGGTATCCTCTTATACTATTTGAAAATAACTAACATAAGGATATATGTAGATATGTGTATAGAAAATATTGATACATTTAATATTTCTAAACTGGCAATTTCAGAAGGAAATTAAATTAATTAGTATTTAAAACACAGACTTTATAGTTTTAAATTTAAAACAAAAATTACATTCTTTTCTGTTTTTGGTTTCAGGTGCAGTTAAAAACTAGCATTTCTAGTCAGTACGTAATTCGGGCGCAACCAACTAATAGGTGCCTGTCTACACTGGAGTGTGCAGCTGTTGCTCTTTCCATCTTAGAGAAAAATAATTACATACAAGAGGTAGGTATGTCTTTGAAAGATTACATAGTTTTTGAAAATAAGATTTTGATTAGATTTTATCTAGAAAAGTTAGAAATACATAGCTTGTTAAGTTTGTAGCTCAAGTGACAAGTAGAATGTATCTGTGATAGAAGTTTGTGGCCCTGGCCAGTGTGGCTTAGTTGGTTGGATCAGCCACCATTAGACCAAGGATCCATTAAAAGTTCAAATCTTGAAGGGAAAATATATTCTTTGTGTATAGATGTAGAACTTATTTCCTTGCCCTGACCAGCTGGCTCAGTTGGTCAGAGCATCTTCTTGTATACCAAAAGGTTGTGGTTTTTATTCCAGGTCAGGGCACATAGGTTGGTTCGATCCCTGGTCAATTGATGATATTTTTCTCTCACATTGATGTTTCTCTCTTTCCCTTTGTATGTATGTATGTGTATGTGTATGTGTGTGTGTGTGTGTGTGTGTGTGTGTGTGTATCTCCTTTCTTCTCTTTCTCTCTACCTCTTCCCTTTTTATAAAATCAATAGAAACATATCCTTGGCTGAGGATTATGAAAAACAATAAAACTTACTTTCCTCTCCTTCTTTTGGGTTCTAAAAAGAATCCTCTTGCCAAAACCGGTTTGGCTCAGTGGATAGAGCATCGGCCTGCGGACTGAAAGGTCCCAGGTTCGATTCCGGTCAAGGGCATATACCTGGGTTTCGGGCACATCCCCAGTAGGAGATGTGCAGGAGGCAGCTGATCGATGTTTCTCTCTCATCGATGTTTCTGACTCTCTATCTCTCTCCCTTCCTTTCTGTAAAAAATCAATAAAATATATTTTTAAAAAAATAAAATAAAAAAAAACAAATAAAAAGAATCCTCTATGGAGGTATATCTCTTACTCTCACAATTGGAATTTGATCTTCACTGCAATCCCAAACAGAAGCTTTAATGTTGGTAGTGATGTTGGTTTAATAATAATAGTTGTAAAATAATAGGGCTGGGGTTCAGGATGGGGTTTATATTAGTACTACTACTAAATGCTGCTACTGCTGCCCCCTTTCCCGGTTTTATAAGATAGATTATTCTGGTATTAATTAATGTACCATGATAGCAGGAAACCTATCTATGTTCTGAGTATAATATCTAACAACAGGCAAAGTTTAAGATATAGAATGATGACATGATCTTTCATCTCTTCAGTTTTTGTTATTGTTATCTATGAATAAAATTGAAAGTAAAATCCCAAAGTAATAGTCTCATTCTCTTTGCTTTTTCAGCAGTAGTAGGAAAAGGATGTTTGACAATCAGACGTGTGATCTGGGAGGTACTAATGAAATGGTTGGTTAAAGTATGAGCAGAAGAAATGCAAAATGAAACATCCTAAGTTGCTTATTACTGCAGATGGCAAAAATGTAGCTTGCTTAGTGGGGGCACCCCAAGTCCAGCCTGTTCAGATCTAGCTATCATAAAAAAATTGGTACATTCTTCTGAGAAACATAAAGGTGTTTTCTCTTTTTCCTTTGCCAACCCTTCCCCCCACTCATAACCTTTAATTAATGGCATCGTTATAGAACCTTAACATGATGGGGGAGAGTAGTAATTTTTCAGCCTGCTTCATTCTATAGAGGTAGGGCTCCTCAAAATAATAGCCTTCTTAGTTTGTTGATTTATCCTCATCCTTTATTCTTGAGTAGTTTTTCAAACACTTGGAAGTCTAGCATGATAGGAGCTTTGAAGCAGGTTTGACAAACCCTTGGAAGTCTAGCATGATAGGAGCTTTGAAGCAGGTTTGAAATAAAACTTCATCATTTATCATCATTATTTTTTGCCAGTGGGCAATTCATGTAATCTCTTAATGCTTATTTTCTTATCTGTAATATAAGAAAATTAATTACCTCATAGTGTTGTGAGAATTGAATGGGATAAAGTGTAATTGCCTGACATCAGGCACTCAAAATAATTAATTCTTTTGCCCTTCCTTGTCCCTCTGATAGGATTGACAAAAATTTTGAACTGAAAATTGGTGATTTTCATCAGCTGCAATAATATTTACCAGGGTTTTCATACCTTGGAAATCTTGAGCTTGGGAATCTTTTTTATTATAGCACCCTCTCTGCTTATGAAGTTTGACCTTATGAACTTTTATAACCAGATGTGGCCAATCTTTGTGCTGTAGCCTAAGTGCCTTAGCTACACTCAGCACCAGCAGTTGGTAATAATGGTCCCTTGAAAACTCACTTTGTACCTATAGATAAAAGGATTTACAAAACACTGATTTTCCCCCAAGTAACCTTTTTAGAAACTATCTTGTTTATTTTATAAATAGAAGATTTTCTTTGTTCCTGATATCTGGTCCATCTCTCATAAAGCTTCAGAGTGCCTCAGATATAATGCATATAATGTTATATCTGAAGAAATCTGAAACACTGATTCAAAATGATATATGTACCCCTATGTCTATTGCAACATTATTTACAACAGCCAACATTTGAAAGCAGCCCAAGTGTCCATCAGTAGA
This sequence comes from Myotis lucifugus, assembly GCF_000147115.1. NCBI lineage: Eukaryota > Metazoa > Chordata > Mammalia > Chiroptera > Vespertilionidae > Myotis > Myotis lucifugus. The sequence continues at coordinate 9,240,918 of NW_005871048.1, forward strand.
TGAGTGGATAAAAAAGCTGTGGCACATTTATACAATGGAATACTACGCAGCTGTAAAAAAGAAAGAAATATTACCTTTTCAACAGCATAAATGGACCTGGAGAGCATTGTGCTAAGTGAAATAAGCCAATCAGAGAAAGACAAGTATCATATGATTTCACTCATGTGGAATCTAATGAACAAAATAAACTAACAAAATAGAAGCAGACTCATAGATAGAGAACAGACTGATAATTGTTAGTGGGGAGGGAGGTTGCAGGGCTGGGTGAAAAAGGCAAAGGGATTAAGAAAAAAGCCCCCACAAAAAACAACACCTCATAGACACAGACAATAAAATGGTGATTACAAAAAAGGAAGGGTAGTAGTGGGGGGAGGTAAAAGAAGATAAGGGGGATAAATGGTGATGGAAGGAGATTTGACTTGGGATGGTGAACACACAATAAATTATGTAGGTGATGTATTTTAGAATTTTATACCTGAAACATAATTTTATTATTTAATGTCACTCCAATAAATTCAATTAAAAAAATAGGCTGGATTAGGCTCCAGTAACTTAAAAATCCAATATTAGAATGGCATAATACAACAACGGTGTATGTCTCTCTCACACTGCCTGTCCATTGGGATTGCCAGGCGATCTCTGCTCATTGAAGTCACTTAGGGAACCAGGCTGATGGAGGCACTATCTAGACATGTCATTCCATTTTCTTCAAGGAAGGAATAAAGGGAGGTGGTCAATCATATACTGCTTTTAAAGCTTCTGCCCAGAGGTGGCATATGTTCAGGAGGTAAAAGTTAGAATGGCATAATACAACAACGGTGTATGTCTCTCTCACACTGCCTGTCCATTGGGATTGCCAGGCGATCTCTGCTCATTGAAGTCACTTAGGGAACCAGGCTGATGGAGGCACTATCTAGACATGTCATTCCATTTTCTTCAAGGAAGGAATAAAGGGAGGTGGTCAATCATATACTGCTTTTAAAGCTTCTGCCCAGAGGTGGCATATGTTCAGGAGGTAAAAGTTAGAGGCTCTTGACCAGAGGAATATAGTATTCTCCTGTCTATGCAGAATTTAATAAATTCCATAAAATTGCAATAGAACCTTCAATTGTCTCAGTCTATACATAATCCTAGATATGTTTCCTAAGTACAGTGATGCAAAATCCAATCAATCCACTGTGCTAACTCTGTAAAGTAATATATAGTCATCTTCAAATTTCCTGTCTTGTTTGAAGAAATGAAGATGTTAAAAGAAATTATAAGAACACCAGGGGCCCAGTGCATGAATTGGGCTGCTTGAAAGGAACTGTGGACCATTAGGCTGTGGTAGGCACAGGGGCAGGTCTCGGCCCATCCTCCGCACCCCTGCCCAGCCCCTCCCGCCACGGCGCCTGGTCCCCTCTCTACCGGCAGCCCCGCTCCCGCCACTGCCACTCACACACGCAGACGGTGCCAGCCCCGCTCGCACCCGCTGATAGCACAGAGTGATTGGGGCCAGCACCAGCAGCGGGTGTGAGCGGGGCTCGTGCCATCAGTGGGTGCAAGCAGCGGCTGCTGCCCTAATCACCCCTCAGGAGCAGGGGGAGGTAGAGAAGCCCTCAGGGGTGATCAGGGCCGGCAGCTGCCACTGGTACCCATGATGGCACCGAGTGATCAGGGCTGGCACCAAACGCCAGCAGCGGGTACAAGTGGGGCCTCACCAGCAGCAAGTGTGAGTGCCAGGTGAGACCATGGTGCACGGGAGCCAAGAATTTTCAGTAACCACCAGAGGCTCGCCCCAATGACAGCAACTGGCGCTCCGCCTTCGTCTGACGCCCCTGCTCACCTGCTCCACCATCCTGCTGAGGCTGACACCCGCCACGTTCCCTGCTCTGCCACCTGTTGCAGACACCCACCATGTTCCGCGCGTGCCCCCTGGTGGTCAGTGCATGTCATAGCAACCGCTTGTTCGGTTCTGCTGTTCAGTCTATTTACATATTAGGGTTTTATATATATAATATATATCTATATCTATCTATCTATATATATCTATATTTATCTATTTATATATATCTATATATAGATATAGATATATATAGATATAGATATATACAGATATATCTATATTTCTCTCTCTCTATATATATACATACACACACACACACACACACACACACGCACACACATATCTAAGGGTCTTTCTACAACAGTGTCATGCAGAGCTTTTCCAGGATATTTGTCTTATGTAACAGAGCACTTACTGCAGTGGTTGAACCATATAGCAATTTCTTTTCTCCTGTAAATAAGAAATGCTGAAGTGAGCAGTCCAGGGCTGGTGATGCATCAGAGACCCAGGTTTTTTTCCTGCTTTTCTGTTCATTATCATATATATTTTTGGTTTAATCTTCATGTTTCTTGCCCTGTAGTCAGAAGGTGGTTATTCCATTTCTAACAATCATGTTCCAGTCCAGAAGAAAGAGCAAAAGCCTCTGTCTGCTAGGTCTGTCCTGTTTTAAAGAGAATCCCTGGGAGCCCCACCCAAAGACTTCCACTTACATCTTATTGGATAGACTGTGTCATTACCCAATGTCATATCACTAGCTGGACACATTGCCACCTTGAATACAATTTTTGATTTTTTTAACCAGTTAACCGCCATGTGTCCAAAACGGAAACCATCCCCACACACCACGATATTTTGAATTTAAAAAATCAGTTTGCAATGAATATTATAAAAATAAACATATTACTCACAATTTGGGTGTTCTTGAATATTTTCAGTTGAAAATTCCCATGAAAAATGATTTTTTAAAGCATCTATAGATGCTTATGGTGTACAAAAGGCTTAATAAGGAAGAAAAGAATGGATATGAAGAAGCAACTACTAGTGACTGCTAAAATTTGTAAGAGTTCATTGCATATTAAAGCTGTTAAGAAGCCCTTTCTACCACTTGTGTTATATATGTGGGGAAATAATTTTTCACACAGACATTTTAAAATTTTTATAGTTTAATCTGAGTTTTTTTGTTATTCCTTTTTTTTAACTGTTCAATCAAGTGTTGCTATTATTATTTAAAAGAATTAGATCAGGGATCTCAGGCTTAAGGAAAGAATCTGACTCAAAATATGATTAAAACTGAAATCTCTATATGGTATAAAGCACTGGTATAGTGTTTTTACTTAAAATTTTTAAAAATTTGCATAACTTTAGGAAAGGTATATGCTCCAGTTGTTTACAACCTCTACCACTCTCTGTTATCCTATGGATCCACCCAGTTCACATGCATCTGTTAAATGGCTGCCCTGTAGGTATTTAAATTGGGCTGGTATGTTTACGGTTAGAATTATTTTGAATGCACCAAAACCTGGTGTCTGACTGGCATGTGGTCCATGTACTAGTCTGCATTAGTCAACCACTTACCCATCACTGCCATCAGCTAATTGTTATTAGATAGCAGGAAGCTTGTATCTTTCTGTTATTGAAAATGAATCAATTTATTTTTATTAACTAAAGGTCTCTTGTCTGTTTGTTACAGATTAAATTATTATAATGGCAACACTTTTGTGGTGTTTGAATATCTTAATGTATAAAACTAAATCTAAGCTTTATCACCTATATGGAAAATCAATTTGTGTCTTTTTACTGGAGTTACTTGGTGGTATGTAAGGTATGAATTTAAATAAATTGCTTATTTAGAAATCCCATATATTTATTAGAATACTTGTTGCTCTTCATAGTTAAAAGCTAATAATAATAATGATAATTAAGGTAATAATGCTTGTTTCTGAAGGAGAAATCTAGATAGAATGTCATAACTTGTCACAGACACATTTTTAGTTTTTTTTTCTTTTTTATCTTAACAGACTTTGCTTCGCCCTCTTCGAGCTTTATGCTCTTTCCAGCTTCAGCATGGTGCTCAAATTCGCCTCAGCAAGGAACACCTTCTGAAAAATGGATTATATCCTAAGCCGATGCCAAAGAACAAACGCAAACTCAGGAAGATGCAACTGTTAATGAACAGTATTAAAATTTAGCACAAATGTTCTTATGGTGCTATTTATGGTGTCTTCAGCTGATAGTACCAGCTTAAGTTTTCATACAACTTAAGTCTGTGTGGTTTTTTGGTTGTTTAAAGAATGAGGGTTGCATACTAAAGGTGTCCAGAAGAAGGACGTAAATCAAATAGCCATGAAAGCAAATAAACAAGCAAAATTATACGACTCAGTAAAAAGCAAGATTTCATACTGTATTTGCTTTTAAAAATGTGCCTCTAATACATTTTTTCAAGTCCTTAATTGAAATGGGATTAGTTGTTAAGCTGGGTTAGAAGTACTTTTTTAAAATGGAAGGAAATCCTTGTGCCTGATTGGGACAGTAATGTTCCCATTACTGTTTTATAGATAACTAGTGGCCCAGTGCACAGAATTCGTGCACAGGGGGAGGGGGTGTCCCTCAGCCCAGTCTGCACCCTCTTCAATCTGAGACCCCTCGTTGGATGTCCGACTGCCAGTTTAAACCGGCAGTCGGACATCCCTCTCTCAATCCAGGACCGCTGGCTCTTAACCACTCACCTGCCTGCCTGCCTGATTGCCCCTAACCACTTCTGCCTGCCAGCCTGATCGCCCCCTAACTGCTCCCCTGCCAGCCTGATTGATGCCTAACTGCTCCGTTGCAGACCTGATTGCCCCCAACTTCCCTCCCCTGCTGGCCTGATCGCCCCCAAGGCTTTTATTAGTATAGATAATATACACATTCAAATGTACAGATGTATCAGGCCGGCAGGGAAGGCCTATCGTGCAAGAGTAGGCCTTCCTTCCCCCAGCTGCCAACACTGGGTTCTCTCTGGCACCGGGGAGGGGCTACCCTCACAGCCCTGGCTTCGTCTGGAAGGATGTCCAGTCTAATCAGCATATTACGCTTTTATTATTATAGAAGTATAAAATCTCAGGGCATTTGCTTGAAATTTCTTGAAGCAAACAATAGAAATCAATTGCCAAGTTCTGAGAATCCCAGAACGTCCCAACTCTGATAGCATTACATTGCTAGGTCAAAGTCCTTGATCTGCCCAAACTGCAGTTTCCATTCTGCATTACCTGTACTCCTTCTTCACCTTTGCTTGCTTCAGAATGGCAGCTTGCCAATAATTGTCAAGGTCTCCTAGAAAGTGCCTATACTGGAGGGGCATCCACTTTACTTTGAAGATGCACACATGATTTTGTCTCATTTCCAGCTCCTCCTTTCACCATCTAGTACAGCAGTTCTCAACCTGTGGGTTGTGACCTCTTTGGCGGTCGAACGACCCTTTCACAGGAGTCGCCTAAGACCATCCTGCATATCAGATATTTACATTACGATTCATAACAGTAGCAACATTACAGTTATGAAGTAGCAACAAAAATAATTTTATGGTTGGGTCACAACATGAGGAACTGTATTTAAAGGGCCAGAAGGTTGAGAACCACTGATCTAGTATTTTTGGGGTGGTCGTCCATTGCCACATGCCCAGCCTTCAGAGCTGAACAGAAGCTTTCCACCCAGACAGTTGTGGATTTAGACCCTGAGTCTACCTCTCCTTATCTGGAAAATAAAGTTTAAAAAAAGCACACATCTATTTTATAACGTTCTAATGATAGGGATAAAGTGTCTAATGTGTGAATGATGCTTAAAGGTGACAGATCAGTACAGTAGCAAAGAGCTTATCTTTTTTGGGTGAGTCTGGTTTTCAGGGAGTTGGGCCCTTTAAGGGGTCATCATCCTAGTTTCCTATGCAAATCGTCCCACCTATCCTGGAGCGAGAGGCAGCGGCCCTCTAACCTGGAACTGATGGCCATGCTCCGCCAGTGCTGCCAATCCGCGTCCTGGAAGAAGCGAGCCTACGGCATGTGAGCAAGTGAGTGAAGGCGGCGCTGCCTGCAGGTGGCAGGTGCAGCTGAAGCCTGCCATTCCCCACCTCTCCTTGGAATTCTTCCAGAGGAGGTGGGCGAGGTGTGTGCGGCCACACTGCTCTTTGAGCATCCATTTCCCAAATAGGGGCTCCCCATTCCCCACCGCCCGCGCCCCTATGTGGGCTGGGCACTCCATCCGCACACAGCGCCCTGCTGCAGTGCCCAAACTGGATGTAGCATCCCCATCCCACTCCTGTCCTTGCCCGTCGCCTCCGAGGCCGGGGTGTGGCTGGAGGACTCCAGTGGGGTGGCCGCTCACGCTGCTTACTCTCGCTGGGGCGACCCAGGACACCAAGCCTTCCCACCCGCTCTCCCGCTCTCTGGCCGGCTCCGTGGCTCCGGCTGGCGCTGCCATCTTTGTCGAGTCAATTTGCATATTCCCTCCTTACTGGCCGTGGGCGCCGCCATCTTTATCATGAAGTGACGGTTAGTTTGCATATTACTCATTAGATAGGATTAGGTGTAGACCTATAATAGATGATACCTCCATCAATTTGCAATAGTATACATGGACTTTATAGTTTAAAATAAGTAACAAAAATGATAATCAAGTAGTTTAGATTGAATTTATTTCATAAAACTATAAGAAATAAGGAAACTAAGTATTTTTAGGGATTAAACTTGAACTCAGTTAATGTGATTAAATGTTCTATTAATGCCCATACATTTTTTTTTATTATGGTTTAATTGACAAAATATTAGTTTAGGTATGTAATGATTTGATATTTATATATTGTAAAATGGTCACTGCAATACATCTTGTTAACATTCATCACCACACATAGTTTTTTCTTGTGATGAGAACTTCTAAGGTTTGCTATTTTTTAAAAATATATTTTAATTGATTTAAGAGAGGAAGGGAGAGGGAGAGAGAGTTAGAAACATCTATGACGAGAGAGAATCATCAATCAGTTGCCTCCTGTATGCCCCACACTGGGATCAAGCCTGCAGTCTGGGCATGTGCCCTGACTGGGAATTGAACTGTGACCACCTGGGTCACAGGTTGATGCTCAACTATTGAGCCATGCGGCTGGGCCTAAGGTTTACTTCCTTTGCAGCTTTGAAATATTCAGTACACTATTATTAACTACTAGAGGCCCAGTGCATGAAATTCGTGCACGGGTAAGGTCCCTAGCAGCTGCAGGCTGCCAGCTGACAGCTGGGGCTTTCCTCCCCTGGCTTCCGGCTGCTGGCTGGGGCCTCCCTTCCCCAGCTGCGGCCTGCCAGCTGGGGCCTTCCTTTGTTCCGTGCCACCCCCTGGTGATCAGCGCATGTTATAGCGAGCGATCGAAATCCTTAGGGGACACTTTGCATATTAGGCTTTTATATATATAGATAATCATCAAACTGTACATTATATCCCCATGACTTATTTATGTTCTAACTGGACGTTTTTACCTTTTGATCCTCTTCACCCATTTGCCCCTAGCCCTCCCCCCAAAAAAACTTCATCTGTGGCAACTACTATTCTCTGTATCTATGAACTTTTTTTTTTATGATTCCACATATAAATGATATCATATGGAATTAGTCTTTACCTGACTTGCCATAATGCCCTCAATGTTTATCCATGTCACAAATTGCAAGATTTTATTCTTTTCATGGCTGATTAATATTCCATTTGGAGATCATATATATATATATAATATTTTATTTATCTACTGATGGACACTTAAGTTGTTTCCATATGTTGGCTATTGTAAATAATGCTCTGATAAACATGGGGGTGCATATATCTTTTTGAGTTATTGTTTTCATTTTCTTCAGATAAATACCCAGAAGTGGAATTGCTGGATCCTATGGTAGTTCTACTTTTAATTCTTTGAGGAACCTCTATACTGTTTTCCACAGTGGCTGCACCAATTTCATTCCACCAAGAGTGCACAAGTATTCCCTTTTCCTCACCAAACTTATTTCTTGTCTTTTAAATAATAGCTATTCTGACAGGTGTGAGGTGTATCTTATGGTGTTTTGTTTTGTTTTTAAAGTGGAACATTTTTTTTAAAAATATTGTTTTTTATTGATTTTAGAGAGGAAGGGAGAGGGAGAGAGAGAGATGGAAACATCAATGATAGGAATCATTGACTGACTGCCTCCTGCACGCCCCCTACTGGGGATAGAGCCTGCAACCCGGGTATATGCCCTTGACCAGGCGGGACCCTTCAGTCTGCAGGCCGATGCTCTGTCCACTGAGCCAAACCAGCTAGGGCTTATGGTGATTTTGATTTGAATTTCTCTGATGGTTGGAGATGTTGAGGATCTTCTCATGTACCTGTTGGCCATTTGTATGTCTTCTTTGGGAAAATGTCTATTCAGATGCTCTACCCATTTTTAAATCAGATTGTTGTTTAATTTTGCTATGGAGTTATATGAATTCTCTATATATTTTGGATATTAGCTTCTAATAAGATATATGCTTTGCAGATGTTTTCCCCATTCAGTAGGTTACCTTTCATTTTGTTGATGGTTTTCTTTGCTGTGCACAAACTTCTTAGTTTGATGTAGTCCTACTTGTTTATTTTGCTTTTGCTGTCAGATTAAAAAAAATATTGTCAAGACTGATGTCAAAAAGCTTACTGCCCATGTTTTCTTCTAGGATTTTTATAGTCTCAGGTCTTACATTCAAGTCTTTAATCCATTTTGAGTTAATTTTTGTATATGGTGTAAGATAGTGCTCCAGTTTTATTCTTTTTTGTATGGCTCTTCAGTTTTCCCAGCATCATTTATTGAAGAGCCTGCCCTTTTACACATTGTTTATTTTTGCCTCTTTCGTTGGCCCAGGGAGGAATGGTAGAAACTCTTCTTGCAACTGATAATTTGTGCCCTTTGATCTATATCATCCTATTTCCCCCTACTCCTATCCCTGGCAACCACCAAGCTATTTTGTTTCTTTGACATTGGCTTTTTTTTTTTAGATTCCTCATATAAGTTGTCTTTCTTTTTCTGGCTCACTTAGCATAAATGCCCTTTGAATTCATTTATGTTGTTGCAAGTGGCAGGATTTACTAGTACTTCTCATTTATGGCTGAATAATATTCCATTGCATACATTTACCACATTATTCCATCAATTGAAGGACATGTAGGTTGTTTCCATATCTTGGCTATTGTGAATAATCCTGCAATTAACATGCCAGTGCAGATATCTCTTCCAGATTCTGATTTCATTTTTTTTTCTCAAATATATGCACAGGAGTGGGATTGCTGGCTCATATGGTATTTCAATTTTGAATTTTTTTTGAGGAACTGCCATGCTGTTTTTCTTAATGGCTGTTCCATTTTACAATTCCAGCTACAGTGTATAAGGGTTCCCTTTTCTGAACATCCTTGACAATACTTATCTCTTTTCTTCTTGATAGCCATTCTGATAGGTGTGAGGTAATATCTTGTGGTTTTGATTTGCATTTCCCTGATGATTAGCGATGATGGGTGAAGCAAGACCCAACTGCTTGCATTTTATAAGAAGTACCAGGAACTTTTCTTTTAAAGCTCATCCGAGGATATGTTTTACTGATTTTAGAGAGAGGATGAGGAGAGAGAGAAATATCGATGTATGATAAAAACATCAATCAATTTCCTCCCATATGTGGCCCCACTGGGGATTGAACTCACATTCTAGGTAGGTGTCCTGGCCAGGAATTGAACTGGCAACTTTTTGGTGCATGGGATGATGCTCTAACCAACTGAGCCACAACAGCCAGGGCAGCACCGGGCATTTTAAATACTATAAAGACAAGGTTAAAAGGAAGAGGATGGAAAAAAACACTATGTAGACCTTAACTTTCTTCATATTCTAATCCTTTTTATTTATTATTCATTAAATAAATATAAGTTTATCACCCAGTAGGTGTCAGGTATTGTCTTTAGTAAGTAAAAAAAAAATCTAGCTACTTGGATTTTCCAATATTTTGGATTCTAGATAGGAAAATTTGATAGTGTTAGGATATTTTCAAATAAATACTTGTTCCTAAAAATATGTTCTTAAAGGAAAAAAGCCAATTGTACAACCTGACTGTTCAGTTAATTCTCTTTTTGTAGTTTAAATGTCTGCCAGAAAAAAAGAATACTTTTAATCACAGAAGTAGGCTTCAGTAGGCTTTAGTAAATCCTTTAATCCTGTCTGGATCTTTATAAGGAAGCATACAACAGTAATATTTTAAATATACTTGTTTGATTAAAATATTTGTCTCAATTCTTGTGATCTAGTCACTAATTCCTTAATTTACCACTTTAGAAATCATGTCACATCCACTTCTTTTTTTGAATGAAGAATGGAATCTGATTTTTCCTCTTGAGCCCAGGATGTTGCTCTCAACATGTGGTGAATCCATGTCAGAAGTGAATAAAAGCTTCATTAGATGTTTCTTATAGAAAATTAATTTCCCTTTCTTAACCTACTTCACTTTATCATCATCTGAATATAACTCAGAAAAAGGATTGTAATATATGTTGACAGCGCCTTCCTGCCGAGAGGTTGCTCCAGTTAACTTGCTGATTTTTATAGGAAAATGCCTTGCCTAGTCCACAATTCAAGTAAGACAGTGGCCAGGGATTGGGCTGAGCAGAGATTTCAGTGAGGAAATCATGTTGGGACCAAAGTATTCTATGTAAAATGTATGATATTCTTAGTGCTCATATTTAATATTTAATAAATCCAGTCATGAAGGATAGTCTTTGAAATGAAAGTTCAGCTGCATGACTGGCATTTCTGTGTGCCACAATTAGAACTGTCAAAATGATCTCTTTTAAAATAGAGCCAGAAGGAGCTTGAGTGCTTGTTGTCTGGAGTTGTACCAGCATTACTTGAGGTGAATATAGAGTTTCCTCAAAACATGAGGGAAGAAAAAAATGCTTTCTGGTTGTAAGTATATATATATATAACATATATATATATATATAACATATATAACATATATAACATATAACATATATATATAACATATACCAGTGGAAATGAACATATTTTTCAAAACTAATGGTAAGATCTTTTTCACTAATCCTAATATACATAAAAACCCTGGGTACGTCACATCCTCAACACCAGGAGGCTCGATCAACTGGAAGTCAGTCCTGCAGTCGGCGCCAGGACCCAGCACTGACTGCTGAGGGGGTTGCGAATCAGGCTCAGAGAGAGGCCTAAAAAGAGAAGCAGGGTCTGATTTGTAGCCGCTGTGGCAGCTGTTGATCAGCACTTGCCTCTCTCTTTAGCTCCAGGCCTGGTCAGCAGCCGCACCTCCATTTCTCTCCAGGCCTCTACTGGGGCTGCTGATCAGCCCCGCCTTTCTGATCAGGCCCCCTTGATAGGCCCATAGACACTGACTGGCATAGAAACTGACCAATCAGAACCAAATCTGGGTCAACTGTGAGGAGCCAATGGCTGCCTAGGAGGCAGAGCTTTTGACGCTGACTGGCATAGAAACTGACCAATCAGAACCAAATTGGCTGGCAGAGGAGGGCAGTTGGGATCCATCAGGCTGGCAGGGGAGGGCAGTTAGGGGCCATCAGGCCAGCAGGGGAGGGCAGTTGGGGGCGAGATCAGGCCGGCAGGGGAGGGCAGTTGGGAGTGAGATCAGGCCGGCAGGGGAGGGCAGTTGGGGGCCATCAGGCCAGCAGGGGAGTGGTTAGGGGGTGATCAGGCTGGCAGGCAGAAGCAGTTAGGGGCAATCAGACAGGCAGGCAGGGGAGTGGTTAGGAGCCAGCAGTCCAAGATTGTGAGAGGGATGTCAGACATCCCCCAAGGGTCCCAGATTGAGAGGTGTAGGCTGGGCTGAGGGACAGCGCCCCACCTCCAGTGCACGAATTTCATGCACGGGGCCTCTAGTCTATATATGTAAAGACCCAGGGGCCCTCACAACTGAATGGATGGCCAAATGGACAACCGAACAGGCTGAGTGGGGCAACAAAGCCAGCAGGGGGATTAGTGAGGGATGACCAAATGACTGAGCAGCAGGCTGTGTGGGGTGACCAGGCCAGTGCGGGGGGGGGGGTGGGGTGGGGTGCAAGGTTAGTGAGGGACTACCAAACGACTGAACAGCAGGCTGTGTGGGCAACCAGGCTGGCAGGGAGGCAGTAAGGGGCGACCAAGCCAGCAGGGGGGATCAGTTGGGGGCGACCAGGCCAGCAGTGGGGGCAGTTGGGGGCAACCAGGCCATCAGGGGGGGCAGTTGGGGGAAACCAGGCCAGCAGAGGGGGGCAGAGGGGCAACAATGCTGGCAGGGGGGGTAGTAAGGGGCAACCAGGCTGGCGGGGGGGCAGTTGGGGGTGACCAGGTTGGTGAGGGGGTCAGTTGGGGGTGACCAGGCTGGCAGGCAGAGGCGGTTAGGGGTGATCAGGCTGGCGGGGGGGCCAGTAGGGGCAATCAGGCAGGCAGGCAGGTGAGCATTTAGGAGCCAGCGGTCCTGGATTGTGAGAGGGATGTCCAACTGCCGGTTTAGACCCCATCCTCAGGAATGGGCCTAAACCAGATGTCGGACATCCCCCGAGGAGTCCCAGATTGGAGAGGGTGCAGGCTGGGCTGAGGAACCCCCCACCCTCCCCCCCTGCATGAATTTCATGCACTGGTCCTCTAGTTACTTAGATATTTGTGAATAAGCAGACATAGCCAAAAATATCTATGAAAAAACACATAAACATTTCTGAAATTAATTTATAGAATAAAGAGGCCTCAGATATATCCTTTTAATATGGAGAAGAAAATTGAGTGATGTATGAAGAATCCTTAAATAATTGTTTATTAATGAACATCATATATTTGACAACTGCTTTTTTTAGATATTCTTTAAAAAAAATTTTTTTATCTTTATTGTTGAATGTATTATAGATGTCCTCTTTTTGTTCTCCATTGACCCACTCCACCCTGCATCTTCTCCCCAGGCCTTCACTGCACTATTGTCTGTGTCCATGGATTATGCATATACACATATAAGTTATTTGGTTAATCTCTCCTCCCACCCATCCCCCACCCCCAAATTTTAGGACTGCATGGAGTAAGTGAAGTAAGAAATGGCTCATAGGTCTCTAATCTCTTCTTTTTGCAAAACATTTTCTCAAATGATCAGAATCTGAAATCTGAGTTTCCTAATTCACAAATCAAATTCTCATTATGCATTATTGCTAGGATCCCACCAATCAGCCATGCAAAGTTGCAAGATATAGTTTACAAGATAGAGTTCTTGCATCAACTTCTTGCTCCTCCTTCAATTTATTTGCCCTTGCATTTGAAAAAATAATCCTGAAAATTTTATTAGAAGCCAGGCTCCTGATGGCCAGATTTAAAAATTCTGATAGGAATTCTGCAACAGATTCTGTGGCAGCAACTCAAACATGTCAGTTACGATCTGCTCACTCCTTTTAAGTAGGAAAATAATGAAAAATCTATACCATAATATCAAGTATTCTGCTCTCAGACTGATATGCTCAAAAATCCAGAAGATCAAAGAGAAACGTTGGCCCCTGCAATATGTGGAATTTTAAAATGTTGCCCTTTGAAGGAAAGGCTAAATTTATTGTTAAGGGTTTTACCCCTAAATTTAAGCCTTGCTGTTCACTCCCCAACTACTCCCCTTGACTTTGTATTGTAGTGCTGGAGATGGACCAGCTAATGGTGAGTCATTGCATTAGAGTAGGGGGGTCAGCTCCATCTGAACAAAACTATTAGAGAGTGAAACTCTCAGGACTAGCCAAAGGGGAGCTCCCAAGGGTACTTGACTGTTATATTAGCAATTACATCACACAGAGGAAATCCTATGGATGGAGCCCGGAGCGGTCTGACTCATGCTGATCCTCTGTGCAGAATGGGTGCTCTGGATCCTAAATCCTGTGATCTATATTAGGATCACCTTTCTAGGTGTGGGGGTTTTCCTTACTGTATCTTTGGAGCTCCCGATAAAATACGCAGACCAAACATACATAACTGAGAAATAAAAAATAAGTGTTCACTAGTTTACAAACGAGGGAGCAGGAGAGAAGAGGGGCATAAAGACAGTTCAAAGGAGGAAGAGTTCAAGTCTCCTAAATTGCTGCACCAATTTTGCTCAGTTTCTTGGCTGATTTATGTCAAATCACAGATCTCTTCTAACTCTGGTTTCTGGAGCGTCCTTCTCCCCATGCACTCCTCTTGGGGTTGCTGCTTATTCAGTAGTTGTACAATGCCCTGAAGCAAGGGTCAGCAAACTACTGTCCAGGGTCAAATCAGGCCTACTTATGTTTGCAAGACACTACAATTAAGAATGATTTTTACATTTTAAAATGGAAGTAATCAAAAGAAGAGGATTTAGTAACATATAAAAATTGTATAAAATAAAAATTTCAGTTTCCACAATTACATTTTTATTGGCACATAGCCACATTCATTTATTTACATATTGTCTATTGCTGTTTTCACACTACATACAATAATGGAGACGAGTATTTGCAATAGAGACTATGGTTCGTGGAGCCTAAAATATTAACTATATGGCCCTTTACAAAAAAAGTTTGTCAGACCCTACCCTTAGGAAGAACACACCGGTGATTTTTTTAAAATATATTTTTATTGATTTTAGAAAGGAAGGGAAAGGTAGAGAGAGAGAGAGAGAGAAACATCAGTCATGACAGAGAATCATTGATCAGTAGCCTCCTGCATGCCCCACACTGGGGACTGAGCCCAAAATCAAGGCATGTGCCCTGACTGGGAATCTAACTGTAACCTCCTGGTTCATAGGTCGACGCTCAACTACTGAGCCAACGGGCCAGCCCAATGATCTTTCTAAAGATCTGGGCATCAATGACATTAAATCACCTGTGACAATTGTGAAAATACAGATTCCTGGGTGTCAATGCCACATTTTCCACTAAAAAAACAACCCATAGAGTCGTGCAGACTACAGAGTCAACATTTTTAACTAGTGCTCCAGGGGGAGTATTTATGAATATGGTGAAACCAGAATCTCTGCTTTGCACAGGGAAAGGAAACTGGGCTTCCGGATTCCTAGAATTGACGGTCTGGGCAGACTACTGGGTTCTACATGAAATGTCATTAATGGATTATTTGAGAAGATCAGAGCATTCTCTATGAATTCTACATTTTTTTCTGTGACTCCCTCCTCACTTGCAGAGCGTCTAGGAAGCCTTGCTATTGAAGTAAGATTTTCTTTGTCTTGCTGTATAAAATGGTTTCCAAAATGGAATGTGCATCCTCAGAATCCACAATCTTCTCACTGCCAGGAAGAAAATATTACAACTATTAATTTTTCTCTGTAAGAATGAAATACATTTACAAAGCTTAAAAATTTAAAATGTTTATAACAGAAAAATAGTATTTTTCAGTTATGTCCATTACTACCCTCGTTTCTTTTCCCCAAAGGCTATTGCCTTTGCCATTTACCCCTATATTTCTATTTGATTTTTCTATTTTAGACATTATCTGTTTACTTCTATTATGAAAGATAAGGATTGTGTTCTTCTATATTCTACTTATACTCATACTCTTGCCTTAATACTATTGTCTCAGTATGATTACATAAAAATTTTGTTTAATATTCAGTGTTTACATTATTAAGGCAGTGGACTGGTTGCCTTCTAGATATGAGGCGTAACTATTTCCCTTTGGCTTTTCTTCACCATTTTAGAATTAATTCTCTTTGCATCTTTTCTTTGTTGGTTTCCTACTTTGTTGTATTTAATGTCTTCCTTTTTCTTGCTTTTCTCCCTCACTTTGGTGGATCCCATTCTCCAATGGCTTCCTGATAACAGGCATGTGGGAGAGAAGCTGTGGAAGAATGTGCATGTCTGAAGATGCCTTCATTGATAGTTTTGATGAGGATAGTATTATAGTTAATTTTTTTTCTTTTTTAAAAATGAGATTTTTTCTCTTTTTTAAATATTTATTATTGTTTTTTAAATCCTCACCCAAGGATATTTTTCTTTTTTAAAAAATATATTTTTATTGATTTTTTACAGAGAGGAAGGGAAAGGGATAGAGAGTTAGAAACATCAATGAGAGAGAAACACCGATCAGCTGCCTCCTGCACACTCCCCACTGGGGATGTGCCCACAACCAAGGTATATGCCCTTGACTGGAATCGAACCTGGGACCCTTCAGTCCGCAGGCCGACACTCTATCCACTGAGCCAAACCGGTTAGGGCCTAAGGATATTTTTCTATTGATTTTTAGAGAGAGTGGAAGAGAGAGGGAGAGACAGAGAGAAACATTGATGTGAGAGAGACACATTGATTGGTTGCCTCCTGCATACGTCCCAACCAGGGCCAGGTAGGAGCCTGCAACCGAGATGTGTGTCCTTGACCAAATGGAACCTGGGACCCTTCAGTCTGTAAGCCAATGCTCTATCCACTGAGCCAAACCAACCAGGGCATTTTTTTTTCTTTATAAGGCATTGTTTCATCTACTTTTAACTTTCAGAGATGCTATTAAGAAATCGAATGCCATGTTGATTCTTGATTCTTTGTTTCTCTCTGAAAACTTTTATAAATGCTTATTCTTCCTCCAGTGATCCTAAATTTTAGGATGATGTGCCTTATTGTTATGCCTTATTGTTACTGTCTTCATATTGTGCAGAGCACTTGGTGGTTCCTTACAATCTGGATACCCCTTCAGTTTTGAAAACTTTTTTCTTGTATTATTTTTGTCTTAGTTCCCTTTCTTTCCTCTGTTCTCTTTTTATAGAGCTCCCATTAATTATATATGTGAACTTCCACATTAATTTTTATTTCCTGATTTCTTTCCTATTTTCTATATCATCATTTTTTAGTTCTACTTTCTGTTGTATTTTGTTATCTTTATCTTCCAGTCTTTATGTTGAACTATTTTTTTTTGGCTGAAATTTTTATTTACGACATGTTTTCCTTTTTCTATGACTCTTCTTTGATTATAACCCATTATTCTTATTTCATGGGTATAATATATTCTCTTAGAGCTCTTATAGTTTGATTATAGATTGTTCTTTTAGTTTGTTAATTTCCCTTTTAAATTTTTGAAATTTGTGCTCTTTTTTTTCTGAGTGCCATTTCTACTGTTAGTTTTTGTTTCTGTTTTTTGTTTTTGTTTTTGTTTTTTGTTATGTCGCCCTGCTGCAAATTTCTGTTTATCCTTAGCTCTTTGTTTATGTTAAAGAATGAGCCGCTAAAAAGCTTCATGAAATTTGCATGTGTAGGTTTGAGGCTTATCTGTTGGTGAGCTTCATGATAGGGTAGTAAGGCAATGAACATGTTTTTTCACTCTGGAATAGCCAAATAGTGTAGCTATTCTTTTAGTGGTTTCATTTCCTCAGAGGAATTTCCAGTCTCATGCATGGATGTAGTAAACTTGACTTCTAGTATTCTGGTTGCTGAGTAACCAGAAGGGGTCTGGAGGTCTCACCTTTCGGTATGTAGAACGTAATCACCATCAGTAAAGTGCTTTGCTCTACCATACAAAGCTTTCTAAAGTAAGCTTACTGTCTTCTGCTAGAATGTATAGGTTGGAGTGAGGAGAGACATTTAACCAAATAGAGTGCAGATGGGTTCTTTCAACCAATCCTCATGTTTCCACTAAGACTTCTACTCAGTGTTTCTAGTTTCCAAGTCCTTCTGAAATCAGTGTTGTGAGTTGACCTTTCTAGTCACTTTACTTCTCTCAGTCCACTACCCTCAACTCTATTATTTGCAAGATGTCAGTTTTGTCATCTGTAAATCTTTTACTGTCAGTTTTTTTGGGGGTTGGGAAGAGAGTAATAGGAAATGTGTATATATAATCCACTATGTTTAATGGGTGGAATAGAACTCTTTATTTTTGCAGATGATCTTATTAAATTTATATTGATATGTTTTATACTTATATAATAGTAAAGAAAACATGTATATAATTTATAAATATGTATATTTGAAGTTGCACTAAAATATTTACTGATGGAGATACTGGATAAAATACATTTAGCAACTAGTCATTTTAAGTATGTACAGTTAAAATCTTGAAAAGTATTTGTATATAAATATGGAAGTTAAACTGAGGTTTCATTAAATAATAAATACTAAAAATTTTGCAAAAGTAAAATTTAACAAAGTTCAGTTATATAGCTTTGTATGCACACAAAAGCAAATGTACTAGGTTAATTACATGCATTTCCAGAAGGTGACATTGGGTGGAAATTTCAAGAATCCTATTTAGTTCCAATTTATAGGAGCGTTTTCTTCGAATTGCTCAAAAATGAAATGTGCTACTTTGAGATTTTATTTTTACTTTAATAATTATTTTTCTCCTTTCCTTTCATTATACACATTTATGTCTAATTTCTAGAGATATTGTACATGAGGTTTCTCCTTTGGGTGATTAATTAAGCTACTAAAATTCTAAAGTCCTGCCTATGGCTAATATTCTATAGATTTAAGATGTGATATTAAGTTATAAAATACTATACTAGAGTCAGTTTTGAATAAGAAAAACAGAATTCAGAGTAATAGTTACATATATCATGCATTTTGTAGTTATAACTTCTTTACTCTTTATAGCAGAAGAGTTGTCTCACTGGCATGACTTACAGAAGGTGTTTCTCAGTAGGCTTACACAGAGCTCCTTGACCCTTTCAAAATAAGGCCTTGTCTTAGTGGGGAAATATCCCTCCATTTCACTGGGCTATTTTCATGTGGAATGAAATAATTAGATGTCTGGCTTTAGTAGTATAGTACAGTATAGTCTTATCTTGAGGACATGTAAGGTTTATGTAATATCCAAACATCAGTCAATTAGACCAATTTAAAAAAAACAAGTCAATTTTATGAGTCTACCTGAGTCAGGCATTTGATTATCCTGAGATAACAGGGGGTCTGGTTCCTTTCACTGAAGCTTTCCTTTTGCAATCAATTAACTGCTGACTCTTGTTCTATTGACCCTCACTAATTTTGTTGTATGGTCTGTCATTCCTTATCTGGAGCAAGAGGGAGACTCCTCTATAAATATCAACAACAAATAAGGTTAAAAAGGGCTCCATCTATTCTGGGCCCATTGTTCTTAGGGTGTGTATGTGTGGAGGACCGTGTGCAAAGCTTGGTGCCTAGCACATTTTTCCAAGAACAAGTAAGTTATAGCTTTTACACAAACAACAAATTGTTGGACAGCCAACACCAGTGTAGATATTTACAAATTAAAATTTTATTTTGTCTTTACTTTATTCTTTAATTTTCTTTTTTAAACAATCTTTTTATTTATTTTTTAAAATATGTTTTTATTGATTTCAGAGAGGAAAGGAGAGGGAGAGAGATAGAAAAATCAATGATGAGAGAGAATCATTGATCAGCTGCCTCCTGCATGCTCCCTACTGGGGATCAAGCTCGTAACCCAGGCATGTGCCCTTGATGGGAATCGAACCTGGGACCCTTCAGTCCGCAGGCCTACGCTCTATCCACTGAGCCAAACCAGCTAGGGCTCTTTAATTTTCTTTTGGTGTTAATCTTCACCAGAGGTTATTTTTCCATTGATTTTTAGAAAGTGGAAGGGAGGGGAGACAGAGAGAAAGAGAGAGCGAGAAGTGAGAGAGACACATCACTTGGCTGCCTCCCAAACTTACCCCACCGGGGTGCAGGAAGCAAACCTGCAACCCTTCGGTGCATAGGCTGACACTAACCACTGCTCAGGACTATTCTTAAAATTTTTTTTGCATCATATTCTTATTAGTATAAAATTTTGCCTTTATGTTTGCGACTCAATAAATAAATTATTTTTGCCAGCCAAAGATTAGCTGATGCTCTTTTATTTACTCTCAGTTTCCTTGTACCAAAAATCCAAGTGACAGAGATCCAAGATGGTGGCGGAATAGGTGGATATTATACTCACCTCCTCCCAGGACAAAACTGGAATTACAATCAGAACATAGAGCAATCAACCTGCATAACCAACTGAAGACTAGCGGAAGAGAAGTCTTACAACCGAGGATTTACAGAAGAAGCCACATCAAGACTGGTAGGAAGGGCTGATATGGAAAAGGACTAGCCTGGCTCCCACAGGCAATGGCTGCGATTCTGGAGAAATATCTCAGCTGTAAAGCTTCCCCCTGAAAAACCAGGCTCCCTAGTGCAGAGCACCAGAGCTGGGAAGAGGCACCCACATAACCTCTGGCTGTGGGTATCAGTGGGGATTTTGTTGGCAGTGTTTGACACACTAGATTAGATGGATTTAATTGATATCTTCAGAGCATTTCACCCCAAAGAAGCAGAGTATACATTCTTTTCAAGTGCACATAGAACATTTTTCTAGAATAAAACACACGTTAGGTTATAAGACAAGTCTCAATAAATTTAAGAAGAATGAAATCATATAAAGCATCTTCTCTGATCATAATGGTATGAAACTAGAAATCAATTTCAGGGAAAAAAAAGACACTGAAAAACACGCAAAGATATGGAAGCTAAATAACATTTACCAAATGATGAATGGGTTAACAATGAGATCAAGGAAGAAATCAAAATATTCCTTGAAACAAGTGAAATGAGAACACAGCAACCAAAAACCTGTGGGACATGGCGAAAGTAGTCCTAAAATTAATAGCATTACAGGCCTACCTCAAGAAACAAGAAAAATCTAAAATAAACTCTAACTTTGCATTACATAGAACTAGAAAAAGAACAAAAAACAAAACAAAACAAAAACACCTGAGTCTGAAGAACATCTTTTGCTTCTCTCCACCAACTACTTGTACTCCTACTGGATAAAGCCATGTGCAAGTCCCTGAACATCTTGTTTTATTTCTCATCTCTGCATCTCATTGTTTCTTCTACCTATTAGAATCTTTCTTCTTAGTCTGCCTGGACATTTTTCAAGACAAAGTTCATGTGTTTTTCTTTCCTGTGAAAGAAAAGTATGTACCATATGATTTCACTTATATGTGAAAAGCAAAGTAGAGAACTGCTTCCTTTGTGCCACTACTTATCAAATATTACAGCCCTTGTCACACTATATAGTTATTTTTATTCACTCATGCGTCATTCCTTCAGGACTGTGCACTCTAAGTGCTCAATAAATGTTGAATGAATGTTATTTCTTATGCCTAGAATGTGTTGGATCAGTTATCAATTGTTGCATAAACTCTCTAGATTTATGGATGAAAGCACCATAAATTTGCACATTTTCCCCCTTGTTCTCACTTGAGCTCACTCATATGATTGCTCCTGACTTGCAGTTTGACTGGGATAAAGGGTCAAATTTGGCCTTACTCATGTGTTTGGTGCCTCAACTGGAATCGTAGGAATGACTGACGATTCTTTCTTTGTCCTCTTTCATCTGGGCTTCTTCACATGTAGGTGGGCAAGTCCTAATGGACAGGTGCTATGAGCCTCCATGGTGTCGTATTTGCTAATATTCCCTTGGCCAAAGCAGGTCATGTGGTCAAGCTCAGAGTTAGTGTGGGAAAGGACTATACGAGGGCCTGGATGCCAGGATCCAGGCTTCATTGGGGGCCACTGATGTAATAATCTAGCATGTATACTTACCTCCATTGTCTAGCTGTTAAATAACTTTTGTTCAGAACTCCTTTTGATCATTTTTCTCCATTTAAGAGGCCTTTCATGTCCTCCCCAGAGCTTTCTTATGCATTTCTATTGCGTATGGGTAGTCTTAAATTATCCCTCTTGGGATCAGCAGTGAGATGCTCAGGCAGAACTTGGAGAATGTATTCATTTATACTTCACCTTGTTCCAAAAATATTTAAGGCATCAATTTTGAAATAGAGGACATAGGATAACCGTGAAAACACTAACTGTATCACCTGTAAGATTTAATACATAAGTCAGTCCTTACTAAAGGTATTAATTTCTTCAAATATCAGTTTTGAAAAGATAAATGCCCCAACCCCCCAATACTCTGCTAGTAGGGTTCAGGGAGAAGGCCGCTTTTACATGCTGTGGGATTGAAATTGAAATTGCAGTTTTTCTGTAAAGCAACTCGGCAGTCTGTATTGAGACTTTAAAAAGTTCATATTAAGTCAACTCCAGTGATTTCACTTCTAGAAAATCATTCTAAGGGAATAATCAGAGATGATTTTGTGCAACATTGTTTATTGATGCCTCATTTATGCAGAGAAAAGGGAAAAGTCCAAATTGGGAAATGATGAAATTATGGAACAGTTGTGTAATGGAATTTTATGCAACCCATAAGAAGTAGTCTATACAGAGAAGCGTCGATCAGACCGTCAAACCTCAGAGGGAAGTTGGGGGGGGGGAGGGTAAGGGGGAGAGATCAGCCAAAGGACTTGTATGCATGCATATAAGCCTAACCAAGGGACACAGACACCAGGGGGGTGAGGGTATGAGTGGGGGGATGGAGGGGGAAATGGGGGGATAAGGACACATATTAATACCTTAATCAATAGAGAGGGAGAGAAAAAAAGTAGTCTATAGGAAGAAATTATTGACTTGGGAAATTGTTTACAATGTAAAATGTGACCCAAAGGTATACAGAGGATTAATTCAATTTCATAAAACCCTATATGTACAGGTGTTCATGAATGTGTATGTGTTTGTATGTTCCGATCACACTGCTTGGCACTGGGCTCACTCTGCTTACAGATAAACGGGGAAATAGATACTGAACAGTGCTTATGCTGATGGGGAGAAAGTCAGATTTACACTGGGAAAGGACCAAGAAGAAAATGGAAAGAGCAAGGAAACTTGCTAATTTCAAAAGAATGAGTGAGTTTTGAAGGAGGTAAATAATTTTTGGAGGTGGGAGAGAATTATAGACTTACAGCATTGAGAGAAGAAATCAAATGAAATAAAAGGGTTTAAAAGAATTATTTTTAATTATATTTCTGCTTTGTCTTTTTTTTTTTTGCTGAAGACTATTGAAGACGTTAAATTACTTTTCAATTATTTTAGATGCTGCACTGAAATATATTTGGATATGACATCATGCTGTTATGAAACATGTCAGCTTACCATAGGATACATATACACATATGTATATGATTATCCACTTATCCATCCATCCATCTATACATCCATCCATGAAAATGTAGTAAAGATTGGAGGAAAAATGCATTCTAAAAGCTAGGAGATGATTACAGGTAATTTTAATTTTGTTCTTAACTTGTCTGCAGTCAGAAAAATATGTGCATCATTAAAATTAGATACATTAAAACTTTTAAAAGATGAGTTAATATGAACGTAAGTTGGTCAACAGGGAAAGCATGCCATTGCTTGGCCAGGAGTAGGGTGACTGTTATCTTAACTATTCAGGTATCCCCAGCCGGTTTCACTAGTGTGGAGATCAATTCTTCATGCTTTCACAGCCTGCAGTCATCAAATGTGTTGCATTCAACTAATTTCTCTGTACTCATCTAAACATTCTTCTGAGAATAACTGAGAATGTGTATGCAGATCTGTCTTTGGAAGCAGAATGAGCTGGCTGTGTCATCTTAAGCCCTCTGTCCATAATTCTCAAGGAAATGTAAGTTTCTTTTCTTTTTTAAAATAGGTTTTAACAACTGAAACAAAGGAGGAGTTTGTTTTTATAAACTTTTTTTGGGTGGGGGCCGACAATGCAAATTTCATTGTAAACTAGTTAATTAGAATTAGAATTCCTGATTATGCATTCGTATTGGTAAATTCAGTTATTGTATGTTAATGTCCCAGAGACAGATTTATGCTCAACATGCGGACAGTCAGATTTCTTAGTTCTTCAGTGAGCAGACCAGGCCAGGTAAGTGGAAATTTACCAAGGCAGGCCGTTCTGAGAAGCAGCTTGGCAGTTAGTCATGTGACCCATTCTATTCACACTTGCACTTTAATATGTGTTTAT
The DNA here is from genome assembly GCF_000147115.1 of Myotis lucifugus. NCBI lineage: Eukaryota > Metazoa > Chordata > Mammalia > Chiroptera > Vespertilionidae > Myotis > Myotis lucifugus. The sequence goes on from NW_005871048.1 coordinate 9,264,603, forward strand.
TTTCCTTAATATTCTATGTAATTTAAACTTTATAGAACCATGTGTATCTTCTTGTTTTCCTTACTATAGGGAGAAACCTTTGAAGGCAGATATTCCTTTTCATTTATGTGTACTCTTAGCACCCAGCACAGTGCCTGACATAAAATATGCATTTAATTAATATTTATGAATGAAAACATATACATGAATTGAGGTTAATTACCATACATATTTAACCATAGTTTCAAGATAAATTTTGGGACATCTATTCTTTTGGGTTATTCAGACCTTACTTTTACATACATTAGCCTAATAATCAAATAATGGCATTTGTAAACTATTATTCCATGTTCTTCTCATCCCTTGTACAATTTTTATTGATTTTTTGTAGAGAGGAAGGTAGAGGGATAGAGTGTTAGAAACATCGATGTGCCCGCAACCAAGGTACATGCCCTTGAACCTGTGATCCTTCAGTCCGCAGGCTGATGCTCTATCCACCGAGCCCAACCGGTTAGGGCCTTGTACAATTCTTTATGTGGATATTGTTGCAGTATTATTATAGGTGGGTGATATTTAAGGATGTGTTAGGCCATAAATGCTACCACCACTCTGTTCTGACTTGTAAGAAATGATAAGACTAGGGATAAATGGTGATGGACGGAGACTTGCCTTTGGGTGGTGAGCACACAATACAATATACAGATGATGTATTAGAATTATACACCTGAAACCTATGTCATTTTATTAACCAATGTCACCCCAATAAATTCTTTAAAAATGACAAGACTGGGTGGATGTAACCCAGTGTACCTAAGGTAAGAAATAAGTTTATCTGTGGCTGAAGCTTAAGTCTATTCCAATAACATTTTCTTTTGTTGTCTTAAAAGTCTACCCTTCCATAAAAAAATCTGCAGAATGAATGCATTGAGGGCTCAAGAATGAGGAGAGCATTGGCATGTTCTCTTCTTTATAAAACAAATTGAGAGACCGGGAAGAAAGGTAAATACCTGTGACCTTCTTTCAATAGGCCTCCACTGAACTCCCTTGGAATGAAATGAGGCCTGCAGTGAAGGGTCCTCCTGGAGGCCCCCCAGGTTTCTCCTCATCTGATGGGAACTCTTTTGTGCTCTCCCAGGAAAACAGCTAATAAGCTTAGATAGGAAAAAATGGCTCCACATGCTTCATGCAAATTTCTTAACTTTCTTTTGCACAAAACTACTGCATGACATTTCCTCAGCTCTAGCTACTGTCCATACCTCTGGGGAGCAGAGTGTGAGGTCAGCACCTCATTGAGGAGGTTTTCTTGGTTTCAAGAGGAACCATACAAAAAGTAACACTGCTGTATCGAGAGACAGAGCCAACGTGGGCTGAACCAAGGGGAATTAGGCTAACCTTGCCCATTGCCCACAGGTCCCAGGACGGGCTCTGAGGTTGATGTGGTGTGACTCGGATTTGAAGCTGGCAACTTAATACGTGGTCAATTTAGAGTAACCCTTTATTTTCAGATTCACATGTCTGAAATTCACTTCACTGTTTCAATCATGTTTTTTCCCCCTTGTTTTGAATTGGGGCCCTACTCACATTTTCAATTATCTTTATATATTTTTACACACAACTTAATGTTATATAGGCCAACTCCCTTTGTGATACATTCCCTAAGAATAATTTATGAATCTACTATTTCAAACCCACTGTTTTTAGTCATTGCAATGTTCAGGGCAAGTTTTTATTCTAGAAGGAATGTTTTATAGTAGAGCTCAGTGAAAAAAAGTTAAGAAATTTTTAAGAAAAATTTTAGTGAGAAAAATTTAAGGAAAATTCAATGAGAAAAAAAGAATCCTGATTTCAGGGTTATAAGAAGGCAAGGAGAAATATTCCTACATGCTTTAGATCATAGCTGCAAAAACTAGGAGTCATATTGTTGCTGCAGAGTTGGGTTGGGAGATTTCTCCATTGCTAGTAGGAGTGGGGTGGCTCTTGCAATATCCTCAGAGAAGGAATTTTCTAAGACTTGAATGGGAGAATGAATGGTTTTTATTGGCATGGAATTATATTCCTTGGGTTGCAAAGTCTTATTGTCCTTAAACCAGTCTTGGACAATATGTAGCTGGGGCTCCAGCAGAACCCAAAGTAGTGCAGGCCAGTGTCCAGAGTTTCCATTCCATGGTGGAGTTGAGTCCCATGTAGTATCAGGCTAGATTCAGTCCATCAATCCATTGTGTGGGTCTCGAGTCCCAAGAGAGGAAGAGGGACAAGAGGGCAAGGGCACAAGAGAGGGAACTCTCTTGTTCAGGAGTTGAAATATCAAATCTTCCCGAGCTTGCAGTGGCTACAACTATTCTGGCCACTGATTTGCTTCCAAGTGTGACTGATAGGTAATCTCCTTTCCACGTCACCCAGACCTTACTGGGCATGTGTCTAAACTGCCTTTGTCCAGTCCTTAACCCCATTGATTTGTGGGGAATAATAGACTTGGAAAGTGTTAAACTGCAGCTTCCTGGCAAAGCTGTATAAATGGGATGCGTATATTATCTAGTCTTCCCTCCGTTCCTTTCCTGTTAAATAATAACCAGGTTATTAACAGTATCAATATGTTCAGAAAGAATTCATAATTCCTGAGGTTTAGCATAAAGGATCTAGAGATAAAAGTGGAAAGTAACTGATGCACAATTATATTGGCTGTATAATTATTCGTTTCCATAGAGTAGCATCTCATCTGAAATCATTACAGTCATTGATTTTAGTGGTAGCTAACAGAAAACCAACACAAAAGCAAGAGGAAAAGAATTTAATGCACATCAAAAGTGAAAGGTGTAAGTAGGGCTGTTTGAGGATGGTATCACCAAGACTCCATTTCTTTCCATCTCTCGTTTCTGCTCCTCTAGATTGTCTTCCCTCCATGGTCAGCTCATTACCCACGGCATCATTTCCAGTTGGTCCTGCACAGCGTATGGGATTCACTCTGATTGAACTGATTTAGATCCCATGCTCGCTCTGAACCTTGACTGTGAGGTAGGGAAATACTATGCACTGGTTGACTTAGGCCTGGGTCATTGACTTCCCCTGGGGCCTGTGGAACCCTGAATGTCCAGTGGATTGAGAGAGAGCAAGGGACAAGGTCTCCAATGAAGATTAAGGGCATAAGGCTTAATGGAAGCTAGAAAGGCAATGATAAATGTCTACCACATGTACCAAAATTTATCTTACTTAAAAATATAATTTTCTTGTCTTCTTAGTTTATTAGAAAAAGAAATAATATTTTGTAAAAGCTCTACCTGGGTCCATAAAATGTACTGCTCTCAGTACTTGATAGATTGTCAAATTTCCCTGCTGACTCATGTGAAACTAATATTTAATGTTCTTTGCATATAAGCTTTTCTAAAAAGGTTTGCTGAGATGGAGTGGACTAGGTGAGGTGGGAAATGCACTTTATATCCTGCCTCCTCCCCTTTCAGGTCTTGGATTCCCAGTGAACCGCTCACAATGGCGCTCCATCAGCTAGTGTGTCTTTTTGATGTGAGCATAGTGGGTGGTGTGGATGAGCTCTTTTTAAATGGAGGGTAGATTACTCTCTATAGGGGTAGTACCAATAGGAATGTACCCAAGTCAGGATGAGAGTTAAGCAGGTGAATTGGGATGAGAAAATTCTTACCTGATGGTCTGACTACCTGATTTAGTCAGAAGCCTCCATACGCTCACCCCCACCTCTGGTTTCAGAAGTGAGGGACTGTGGGAGTAGGTCAGCTTGGTGAATCTCCAATCCATTTGGAATCTAATATGAATCATGTTATTTCTATAACAAATTATCTGTCTTCAAGGTTTTTGAGAGAGACTGGAGTTCCACTCACATCTGAATTTTTGTGACATACTAATCTTTTCCACATTTTCCCCCAGCACAGCATCTTACCAATAATTACTTGCCTCTCATCAGTCCAAGACTTGAGAATTTAGTGCCTTTTCAATCTTTATTAACTCTGTTATGCCTAGGGATGCATTTAAGGTATTAAATAATTTTAGTTAGCAGAAGGACACCAATGTAGAATGTAGCTAATAAGGTTTGAAGCTTAATTGGAGGTAAGCATTCCTAAAGTCATTTAATTCCATTCCTCCTCCCCCTTTTTAAAATAACTCTGCCTTAATCGTGAAGTTTAACATTCCAATGTCCTCAAGGATTTTAAGGCAACGAGTACTCTTTCTCTCTGTGCAGATGACCCCAGGGTGTTAAGCTTTCTTGGTTTTATGTTATTTCTCTATTTCTAATAACTGTCACTTCTTCAGCAATCAGTGTACCTGCGTTTAGGAGGTTCCCCAGCTTCCCTCTTACTTTCTGTTTCTAAGATGAGGACAGCTGAGATGGCTTGCACACCATCCACATGAATGTGTTTAAAGCACCGACTGTGGAGGGTTCCGTTTGACTTCTTGTGTGTCTCTCCTCTCCCTCTTATTTTCTGGGTTCTGGGCACCAAGGAAAAGGTGAGGAGCGATGAGGTCTTTGCATTTCCCATGGCAAATGTCTCATTTTTAGTTTGAAGAACCTTAGATCAGACAATCTAATCTTGTTGATGTCATCCTTTTTGATGGAACAAGTGGTTTTCATTCAGCCATTCTTTTCAGAATAATTTTTTCAAATGATTGGAGAAACTTATGGAATGAACATATGCTTATTTTGCTGTTGGCAGAGATGTGAAATAAAGCAGCCATAGGTTGGCCTGGCCCTCAGCTGAACTATGATGTGGATGAGGTTTGCCTCAGGGGCCCATTGTTGCCCTCTCCTGTTTTCTGAGCCTCATTCTCCACCTGCTGTACCTCCAGATATGCCGGGCCCTCAGGCCACGGACAGGCAGTCGGGTTCCTCCCTGCTCTGCCTGGCAAGGCCCTCCAGCCCCAGGCAGTGCATCAGCCCTCCTTTAGGGCTCTCAACCAATCATCTAAACTAAACAGAGTAGATTCCTAATCTTGGAGTCTGGGTCCCAGTTAGCTGCCACTACTGGCAACGAGTACCGCTACTGGAATTAAGCCTCATTGAAGTATTGATGTAATGTAATGCTTAATATATTATTTCTCCCAAGGATGCTGGCATTTTGGTAAGAAACACTTAAGGAGCACTTACACTTAAGTCAAAGGAATGATCATCCTAAAGTGGAATGTCAGGCTATGGTCCAGTAGGTCTAAAAAGGGGTGACTTTCAGTATCTCCTCTGGGGCAGACAAGTTCCTTTCTTTCTGGGTTTTCTCCATGTTTTGCTCCTTCAGTAGAGCTTGTAAGAAACTCTCCTTCATACCCAGGCTGGCAGGGGATTGCTTTCCAGCTGTGTTCATGCCAGGTCCACATCCAGGGTTCCACCCTATTTGCAAAGCTCCCCACCAGTATTGGAAGGACTTTCCTTGGATACAGCCCTACCCTAGATTTGGCTATCCTGCCACCTCCACTGCATTTGACTATTCTGAAGCCACATTCCCTCTACTTCTTTGTGACAGAACCTGTTGCTTTCCATCTGCAATTGCTCCAGAAATGTCATATCTAGAATATGGACTTACTTTGTAAATGTAAACACCTCCCTGGGGCTGCTGATTCTTCTCCCAGGATTCCTAGTTTTGCTCTCCCTTTCTCTCTAGCTCTGGCTCTGTCTCCTGGTGCCCTGCATTGCCCGCCAGCCCTATAGATACTGTTGCAAACAATGGAGTTATGGTACAGAGCATGGCAAGTGCATGGGGGTGACACAAGGCATTCTGTAGTAAAGGAAGATTCATGATTTGAACTTTGGTTGCCACCAAAAGAGTAGTCACTCCACTCAATCACAGATGCCGACCCCCTCCCCCCTTCACCCGGAGTCTTCATTTTTCTAAAGTAAAATATTCCATCCCTGCTAGGATAGGATTACCAGATTTTTTGTCATTCTAGCCATTTTCTTAAAGGAAAATTCACTTTGTCAATGTCTCCTTGAAAATTTGGTGTACAAAAAGGAACAAAATATAGGCGGTATGAGAGTTCACATAAGTGTTTTATCATCCAGCCCACATTTCTCCATCTTGTCCACAAGGATACTGTGGAGCCTTTGTGAAAATGCCTTCCTGAAATTCTCGCACATCTTCACCATGTCAAAAAAAATCAGCCTACTTGATATAAAATTTACACACACAACACACATGGAGCAATATTTATACATTATACCTTAAATGTGAAAAAAAATAGTATGCTTAATTTTCCATAAGTGAGTTCATCTTGTCCTCAATCCCATATTCCACTTGGGAGCAAAAAAACCAAATCTACACGAGTTCTTGGTATCTTGGTAAATTGGTCTCTTTTGTTTTTAAATAGTCTTTGCTAGGTTAGCTCAGTGTCTTTCAGACAAAATAGTTATTCAAATTCAATATTTGAACTTCTAATCCAAACGGGGATAATTCTGCTCTTTCAAAGATTTACCTTTTCACTTCCTGCTCTCTAAGGTGCCATGTGGGTATCAGCGAGGGGGCCTCCAGGAAGTCGGTGTAGAGAAGCTATCCTTGTCTGGTTCTTCTCTGGTTACTGTGGAGATGTTCCTTATCTTTCCTGGTCCTTTGGTATCCTGTTGGCATCAGCTGTAGGAGCCTGTAGCTGGTGAAACTCCCAGTCAGGGCTCAGTATAAAACATCTACCTGCTATAAATCATAGCCCCATTTCTCACTCTCAAAGAGGACAAAAGATGATAAGTGAGGGGACAAAAAGATGATAAGTGAGATGAACTGTGTGGGACTGAGATGGGCAGTACATTTTGGGCTGTTGACTTGGCAAGAGTTGGAACAGCTGCCGTGGCTCTGGCTGCAGAAGAGCTATTGCGGAAGCCAGCCCGGAACCCCTGGTCCATTTCAGCTGAGTTTTCCATAGGAAAGCTTTTGCAGAGTGTCGATCCCATTGTGGAAATCTATGTCTCAGGTCTTCATTTTCAGAAATGTGCTCATGTGCGGGCTGTATTTTGTGAGAGCAAACCAACGTCTGTAATCATGGAAGCAGGGGCAGAGTGAACAGAACACAGGCTTGGAGACAGAGCTGGGTTTATTTCTACCTACTCCCTGTTGACCTTGGTAATGTTACTGACCTTTCCTGAACCTTGATTTCATCATCTGTAAAACAGGGGCATAAATGCCTGGTTAAAGAACAATGTCCATCAATAAATGGCAGCTGTAATTGTAAATCATAACATCTTCTAAACACACTGTTTTTCTAACATTCTGAAGAGATAGCTTGTTTCCTTTACTATTGGTTAGCTTCATTAAGTTTGACATTTCCCCCCAGTAGGACCATTTTTCTTGGAGACAAATGCCTTTTTTTTTTACTCAGAGGGATGTGTTTCTCTCTCTTCCTGACAGTGCCCAGAAGATCCCTGTGAACATCCTTCCTCCCCCCGCCGCTCCCCTCGAGGATGCTGGGGCACATGGGCCCTGTATCTTTGCCATCATTCCTTGGCCCAGGGAGGACTGGTAGCAACTCCCACTGTGGTTTATTGACGTCAACTCTGAGGATGTGCAAGATGGATTAAGAAAAAGCCTCTAATAGTTTTTACTTTTCAGGAAGCCAAATGTTTTTCAAATCAGAAGCAAAAGGATTTAGCACAGGCAGGCCAGGCCCATATCTCTGTCAAGGGAGAGACAGCAAAACTCTGACTTTCCCTGCAGGCCCTTGTGCATTTCCCACGGGGTCTCACCCCCTGTCATGCTTTAAGCCTTCCTTTCCTGATCCGCCTCCTAGAAGCCTCTAGGCCGGATCCTGCTCTGTTCTGTATCCAGAGTGTGATGGGGAAGAAGGCCGGAAAGGCAGAGTGCTCCCGTCTGTGCGGAGCCCAGGGCCGGTTCTATTCTTGTGGTTGTGTAGGTGGGCTTTTCTCAGCTGGTTCTGTGCTTTCCCTATTTACTTAATTTAATTTCTGCAGGAAGACTTACAAAACAGAAGAGCAACTACTTTTCCTACCAGTTTTTGACCCCTAAAATACTCTCATGAGGAGCATGGCAGCCTGGCTAAAGAAGCCTGGTCCCAAACCTAAGAGTTCCTTTCCTCTTTATCAGGGGAAGTGACTCGAAATAGTAATGTACCTCTTGCCTTCTGCAACAACAGCCCTTTGCCTGGCTATCTTTGGGGCATGGAGGGAGCTGTGAGTGGAAGCTTAGTAGTACAGTCATATCCCTCTTGCTGACAGAGAATTCTCAAACTTTTGGAGCCAAAAAGTAGCATTAGAAGTGATCCTGGTCTTTGCAATGTGGCTAAACTATGGTCTCAAAGATGCATTTGCAGCATTAAAAGTCAATCCAAAGGCAACTTGGTCTGGGATCTTGTAATATGTAAAGACATGTAGAGACCTCCGCAGATCTCTTTTCTTAGGAGTCCAAGATTCTACAATAGGCATCATTCACTTGCTTGGGAAAAATGAGGCCAGCATGTGACTAGCGGCATGCAATAGAAACAGATGACCAGAGGGTGGCACTAGCAGCATTTATAAAGCGCGGCTACAGAACATTAGGTAACTGCTGCAGCGCTTGCCTCTTTCCAACTGGCCAAAAGTGAGACAACTGTGTTTTGTTAACACCGAGTTACACAGAGGCTTTTGTGTGCATTTCTGCTTTTACCCACACCTCCGCAGCCCACTTTCCTGCCGTGTTAGGGGGGTTACTTACAGTGAATTCAAAGGCCGGAAGGTTTTGTTTGTTGAAGTTTGCTCCATGTGTTTATGATGCTTTCTGTTCTTTGAAGTTTTGACAAAAACAGTCCCCAATACTCTGGGAACTAAGAGAACCCACTTGTTCAGCAACGGTTTTCCCATTTAGGGAGTGTTCCGGGGATCTAGATGCAAGGTTGTTATTGTCCATCCTGTCAAATTTTTGCTCATAATATTCTCTTTATTAAAGGCACTAAGTTAATGCTGCCTTTACATGGTCAATAGACAGCCTCAGGAATAAGTAAGTCTGTCTATATATTTTAATTGTATAAGAACTAACTTAAAAGGAACTTGAAAGCTACCAAGAAACTTGGGAGAAACTCAGGAAGCAGCCTCCCTGACTGTTAGCACTTGCTCTGAGGAGGAAGATTTTTCCAGACAAAGTAGTTGACATCAGTCCTATTGCTGGTGACATAGGAGCCTGTCCTCTTATCCCTGTGGCAAGGGGCTGCCAGTCATGGGAACAACTCCAGCAGAGGCTGCAGATTTTCCTGTAAAGATCCAAATAGGAAATATTTTAGGCTTTGTCGGCCATAAGGTCTCAGCTGCAGCTGCTCCACTCTGCCATTGTAGCGTGGAAGCAGCACAGACAATATGTAATTGAGTGGACATGGCTTTATTCCAATAAAACTTTATTTACAAAAACAGGTGGCAGGCTGGATTTGGGAGATGCCATTCATCAATGGGCCACTGTTTGGAGATCCCTGAACTATAGGAAGGAGACTTAGCTTTTCCCTTTCTGATGTGGACATTCCCTTTTGAATGTCTTGTTTTGCTAGGGAGGTAGCTGAGGATTGTCCGGATGTGTTTGGCCTTGCCCTCACAGATTTCACACTGTCATTGGAACAAAAGGGCAGGAGCAGGTTCTGTTTCTGTGGCCACTGCAAGTAGGGAAATCACTGACAAAAGTAGGAGACAGAGGCCATTTGTTCCTTCTCCTCCTCAATTTTCAGAAGTGAGGGTTGTATTGGGTCAAGTGGATTCAGCATAATCTGCTGGTGGCATCATATTTGGCCAATAGTCATCCTTTAAAATAGGAGTTGGCACAGGTCAGCCTGTGGGCCAAATCTGGCCATCTCCTGTTTTTGAAAGTAAACAAAGCTTTATTGGAACACAGCATGCTCATTTGCTTACACATCACCTTTGCTGCTTTTGCTTTATAATGACAGTCAGGTAGTTGCTACAGACACTTTATGACCTACATAGCTTCAGATATTAGCTATCTTAATAGAAAAGGTTTCCTGGCCCTTGCTCTAGGGTAGTGCTTTTCAGACTCTGTGACGAAGTACTAGTCTTTCTTTTCTTTTTTTAAAACCCATGAGGATGATGTGGGACTCTGTTGCCCAGGACTGGTAGAAGCTTGTGCCACATGTCATTCCCCACACAAGTGCTGAACCCCCACATTTGTCCACTGCTCTTGAAGGACTTGTGTTCAATGTTCATGTGCTTGGATGTGAGTACAATGTCAAATGACTATGAAAGTTTTAAGTGCTTATGGCCAAAGTCTGTACTTACCTAGAAGTTGACTAGGACTAGCAGGTTGTCAATCAGTAGCATGGTTCTAGGGCAGTACTACTCAGAGGGCATGAAGCCATGCACTTCACTTGAATACGTTGTTAAAATGCAGATTTTGACTCATTCAGCAAATCTAGGGTGGAGCTTGTCATTCAGAATATCTTACAGACTTCGGGATGATGTTGATGTTACTGGTCTGTGGGCTATACTTTGAGTGGCACTGCTCGAGGTGTTTCTAAAGCAGTCAAATTAGGCATCAGATATAGCCTCTATTCACAGAATGGTGCTGGCTGCGTTATTCCCACTGGACTGATGACGACTATGATGCTACTTAGAGAAGTGAAACAGTCTGCATTGGGCAACCAAGAATAAAATGCAGATGCCATTAACCAAGGGATGCCTAGTAAATTACACCTTTATCCTTCCCCTTCATAATATTCCTAGCTGTCCTAGTATTGACACCATTGCTAAAACCAGATCAGTAGTAGTGCTGATTATAGCCCATTAAACAAGTGTGGGGCGTAGAGAGGTGCAAACTGCTCTTAACCTTTCTTCCCCTTTCACCCCTCCTCCTTCCTCCTCTCACATTATTATGTATTTTTTGGAGATGCTCCAAATCTTCAAGACATTAGGAAAGAATATATCAAGCAGGAAATAGAATCCTTTTTACATTCTTATAACAATAATGTGCAAAATATATACTTAAGAGATCAGGCAAATGCCTTTCTGTGTCATTTGGGGGCACTGTTGTAGTCACATATGCCAGACTTTGAATTTGCATTAAGATTTATGTCAATAGAGCTGGATTTTCCTGGTTTCCTGCCCTCCCTTAGCTACTGCTTCTCAGGAGCTTTTTGTGTAGTTCAGCTGCTGCTTTTCTGTTTAAATGATCTGGACCACTGAGAAGAACAAAAAAAGAGGCTAATAAGGGGATCTTAACTTCCTAGGTTGCTTACCATGAAAAATTGATTTAAGAGCCAAATCTTTAAAAAAAATTGACTCCAGGCCTGGCCGGCATGGCTCAGTGGTTGAGCATTGACCTATGAATCAGGAGGTCAAGGTTCGAATCCCGGTCAGGGCACATGCCTGAGGTTTGGGCTCAATTCCCAGTAGGGGGTGTACAGAAGGCAGCCTATCAATGATTCTCTCTCACCATTTATGTTTCTATCTTTCTCCCTTCCTCTCTGAAATCAATAAAAATATATTAAAAAAATAAAAAATTTCACTCTATATATTACATTAGCAATGCTGATGCTGATGATGTTTGTTAATCAATTCTATAACAAACATTGCTTTGGTTTTGCATACATACTGTTGCTGTGTAGTTTTCTCTTTTCAGAAGTGTTTCCATTGGAGTTCATTCATAATGCATCCAATCAAAATTGTAGGCATAGTCACTTCTAAGGTAAAGTACCAACCTGGGGCAAAGTCATTTGTATCAAATTCTTTCTTAGGAGCTCCCTTCTTCTCTTATAAGTACCTTAGCCTCTCCCATGTTTTCTTTCTAGTACTTTGCCAGAGATAATATCAAAACTATGACAACTTTTCACTGCTAATTGGTCCAATGTTGGAGTCATGTTAGAGTGGTATTTGAAATGAGGTAGTTTAACCTATGGACAAAGCATGACTGTGTTGTTTGTGATGCTTTGTGTGTTGGACAAGTTACCTAAGATGTAAGGATAAAAATACAAGCATTCTAGTTATTTGACATCTCGAATATTTCATCCTTGGAAAAACCAGGAAACTGTCAAGATGAAATAGATTTCTATAGGCTAAGATCTTAAATTAACCAACAAGAGCAGAAAGAAGGCACCCACAATTCAACACATGCAAAATTTCTTTCTTCTTCTCAGTCATGGAATGTGATCACCTATCCTTCTGTATGCTCTTATCATCTGCTGCAGGGCCACCCATCCAGGCTTCCTGCATACATTCCAACCTGTTCCTGAACCTCCTGCTGCCCCTCCTACAGGTGCTTTTCATTGTCTGATGTCTTGACTTCTGACATAGCTCCTGTGTGATCCGACTGCCTAAAGTTTTATTCTTCTTCTGTCCTTTTACCATCTGTCTGGAACTGAAATCCCATATGTCATTCTCATTCTGAGATTCATCATTACCAGAGGGGTGACATTCCTTTACCTCTGGGTGCTGTACCAGTCCTCATTCCTGCTCCCACGCTTCTCCATTCCCACCAACCACCACTCCCTGCATTGCTCTTCATACTTCAGTAACATGGAACTACATGTAGTTTTCAGAAATGTCATGCTCGTTCATACCTTGAACTTTTGGTTATGATTTCCCCTCTACCTATAAGAGTGTTTCAGTGATTTTCAACGAGAAGCGATTATGCCTCTCAGAGAGATGGTTCTCAATGTCTGAAGATATTTTTGGTTGTCATAATTTGGGGAGGGGTGCTACTGTCATCTAGTTGGTAGAGGCCAGGGATGTATGAACAGCCTCCCACAACAAGGAATTACCTGGCCTAAATGTCAGGCCTGCTAAGGTTGAGAAATCTTGATCTATCTCTGCATTTCCAGCAGGATTACTTCTGCTTTCCAGTTATGGCCCAGGTAAGGCATTCTCTCCTCTAGCAAACTGTCCTTGACACTTCCTTTTGTGGGCTTGGTGAAGTGCCCCTCCCCTGTGTTAGAAAATGTCATCTATGTATAACTCTGATATCACTGCACAGGTCATATTTTATTATTATTTTATTTATAATAAAGGTAATACAATAGGCAGCAACACAAAGTCCAAATTGTCCAGAAGGATGCTAAATCCCACATTCTTGGTTGAAAGCAAAACCAACAGGTGGTTCAACTATCTCCCCTCAGGTGTAATATAGAAACAAATTCTGAAACAAGCTCTACACCAACCACCTTCCCTCCACACAGTCAACACAAGACGAAAGGCTATCCCCCCAATCACGTGTCTGTGGAGGACATGCTTTCTTTGCTGAAGGCCAAGTGGAGATCCCAAAAGAATTTCTGTTTAGAGAAAAAAGGTAAACCTATGAAAAGGGTGACTGTCATTTTAAAAACTTTTTAAAAATATGTTTTTATTGATTTTTTTAGAGGGAGAGGAAGGGAGAGAGAAGGAGAGAGAGAAACATTGATTGGTTGTGTCCTGTACACACTCTATCTGGGGATCGAACTCACAACCTGGGCATGTGACCTGGCTGGGAATTGAACTGGTGACCTTTTGGTGCATGAGAAAACATTTCAACCAACTGAGCCACACTGGCCAGGGCAAGTTACTGTAATTTTCATTTTTATTTGCTTTGCCAGAGAACTGAGGATAATCAGATGGGGAAAATGAGCTTTCTAAAATAGTTTTATTTTTATTTTTTTAATCCTCACCTGAGGATATGTTTTCATTGATTTTAGAGAGAGAGGAAGGGAGAGAGGGAGAGAGAAAGAAAGAGAGAGGGAGAAAAAGAGAGAAGAGAGAAACATTGATGTGAGAGAGAAACATCAATAGGTTACCTCCCATACACACCCCAACCAGGGATTAAACCTCCAACTTAGATATGTCTCCTGACTGGCCTTTTGGTGTATGGGATGACATTCCAATCAACTGAGTCACACTGGCCAGGGCGGGAGTGAGCTTTTTACCTGTGGATTGTGTTGGAGACACCATCTGTCCACTCTAGCCATACAGAGTGCCAGAACAGCAGCCCCACCTACCACAGGCAGGACTGTGACTGGACCAGTGAAGGTGGTATTTTTAGCTCTACCCTGACAGGAAAGGAAGCAACAGTAGGTAGAGGAAGGGTAGAGGAGAGAAACAAAAATCAGACCATGTGGCCCCACCCCCTCCATTTCAAGTCAGTCCAGTCAAATCTGTAACCTGTGGTTGGGGTGGGGAAGGGTAGAGAGAAGAGATTTGAATCAAATTTAATACTGAAGTTTTTAAAATAAATGGTGCTGAGTCTTGGAAAATGAAAGGATATTGTTTATATAAGTCAGAATGTCTGAAAACTTATGGAATTGGGTCAAGATGATATTAAGGAAAGCATTACTTATATAAGACATCTAGGAATAGTTACTGGCAAAAAATATCAGGTTTATATTTTAATGAGTTGACAGTCCTCAATAAGTCAGTTTTATATATCCATGATAAAAATTTCAAACAGTACAGAAAGAGATAATATTTATCTCTTAATGACATAATCTATTTTGCAACACAACACTGGGGGTCTTTGGGCCCTTCTGTTTTGTTATGGGTCAAGTTTGGGGCTTCTTAGGTGCTTCCTACATTGTGGGAGCCTGTTACTTCAGAAAGCCTCCTGCAAGCCCGGGGTGAGAGGTGATAAAGAGCTTGGTACCAATGCTTTTCTCCACTGGAGCTCAGAAGGAAAGGGACAAAGCCAAGCTGCCTGTCCCAGTCCTTGTCCCATCAGCCTCCACCAGACCCTCATGACTCACTCTAATATCAATACATAAAGCTTAAAAAAATGTTTTTATTGTTTAAAGTATTACATAAGTCTCTTTTCTCCCCATTGACCTCTCCCAGCTGCCCCCACCCCCAACACATGCCCTCATCCCCTACTCTCTGTGTCCATTGGTTATGCTC